>NC_089272.1:19334923-19637431 GCF_963678975.1 Dysidea avara | reverse complement strand
CTCTACAAGTTGATTTGTGTGTAGCTGATCTCTCTGCAGGTTGATTAATTTGCAGCCGATATCTCTACAAGGTAATTTGTTTGCAGCTGAACTGTCTATAAAGTGATTTATTTGTAGCTGATCTCTCTGCAGGTTGATTTGTTTTAGCTGAACTCTCTACAGGGTGATTTACTTGTAGCTGAACTCCTTACATTGTGACTAGTTTCTAGCTGATCTCTCTACAGGGTGATTTGTTTGTAGCTGATCTCTCTACAAGTTGATTTGTGTGTAGCTGATCTTTCTACTGGTTGATTTGTTTGTAGCCGATCTCTGTACAGGGTAATTTGTTTGTAGCTGAACTCTGTACAAGGTGCTTTTTTGTAGGTGATCTCACTGCAGGTTGATTTGTTTGTAGCTGAACTCACTAAAGAGTGATTTGCTTGTAGCTGAACTCCTTACATTGTGTCCAGTTTCTAGCTGATCTCTCTACAGAGTGATTTGTTTGTAGCTGAACTCTCTATAAGATGATTTATTTGTAGCTGAACTCCTTACATTGTGTGTAGTGTCTAGCTGATCTCTCTACAGGGTGATTTGTTTGTAATTGATCTCTCTACAAGTTGATCTGTGTGTAGCTGATCTCTCTGCAGGTTGATTTGTTTGTAGCCGATCTCTCTATAGGGTAATTTGTTTGTAGCTGAACTCTCTATAAGGTGATTTGTTTGTAGTTGATCTCTCTGCAGGTTGAATTGTTTTAGCTGAACTCTCTACAGGCTGATTTGTTTGTAGCCGATCTCTCTACAGGGTAATTTGTTTGTAGCTGAACTCTCTACAAGTTGATTTGTGTGTAGCTGATCTCTCTGCAGGTTGATTTGTTTGTAGCCGATCTCTCTATAGGGCAATTTGTTTGTAGCTGATCTCTCTACAGGGTGATTTTTTGTAGCTGACCTCTCTTCAGGGTGATTTGTTTCTAGCTGATTGCTCTACAGGTTGATTTGTTTGTAGATGAACTCTCTACAGGGTAATTTGCTTGTAGCTGAACTCCTTACTTTGTGTCTAGTTTGTAGCTGATCTCTCTACAGGGTGATTTGTTTGTAGCTGAACTCCTTACATTGTGTGTAGTTTCTAGCTGATCTCTCTACAGGGTGATTTGTTTGTAGCTGATCTCTCTACAAGTTGATTTTTGTGTATATAGCTGATCTCTCTGCAGGTTGATTTGTTTGTAGCCGATCTCTCTACAGGTAATCTGTTTGTAGCTGAACTCTCTATAAGGTGATTTGTTTGTAGCTAATCTCTCTGCAGGTTGATTTGTTTTAGCTGAACTCTCTACAGGGTGATTGCTTGTAGCTGAACTCCTTACATTGTGTCTAGTTTCTAGCTGATGTCTCTACAGGGTGATTTTTTGTAGCTGAACTCTCTTCAGGGTGATTTGTTTCTAGCTGATCTCTCTACAGGTAGATTTGTGTTGATTTGTTCATTGCTGATCGCTCTAAAGGTAATTGATTTGTTGCAGTTGAACACCCTGCAAAGTGTTTTGTTTGTAGCTGATCACTCTAAAGGGTAATTTGTTTGTAGCTGAACTCTCTCCACAGTGACTTGTGTGTAGCTGAATTCTGTGTAACTGAATTCTCTAGAGAGTGACTTAATTGTAGCTGAATTCTCTACACAGTGCATGACTTGTTTATAGCTGAACTTTCTTCAGTGTGACTTGTAATGTTCTGAATCTCTATAGTGGTATATTTGCTTAACTCTCCACATGGTGACTGTCTTCTTGCTGAACTGTCTATAAGATTAACTGTTTGCAGCTGAACTCCCTACAGAATAACTTGTGTTGTAATAAAATTCTATAATGGAGTAAATAAATTATCCGAATGCTCTATTAGGGTGACTGTTCTATTAGAGTATCTCGATCTCGCATTTGCTACACGGAGTTGGCTTTCGAATCATAACTCAGTGGTTTGTAATCCTATTCTTCTGTACTACTGCAAGGACTTTCTATGAAGATTATTCCAGCTATACACCGATTTTCAGCTCATTGCTCTAAGCGGTTTGCCTAGTAGGCGTGAAAACTAATACTTTTTTATTCATAAAAATCGATCGCGTAATTGTGACACAGGTTGGGTTTTGTGTCATATCTCCGTGGTCTTTATCTCGATTCCTTTCAAACCACCAAAAGGCACTCCTACGATGGTTACTCCATCTACATAGCAATTTTCAACTCATTCCATGAAGCGGTTTACCCTGTAAGCGTGACAACAAATCGATCTTGTTTTACGCGAATAATCGGTCATAACTCCTGAACCATTCATCGGATTTGTACCAAATTTGATGCTAGGATTCGCTGTTGGACTTCCTTTCTGTGTGCCAAATTTCAAGGCGATCGGAGTACGCGTTTGCTTGTTATAGCAATTTTTGCAAGTGTGCGAAAAGACGAAGAAGAAAAAAAAACGAAGAAAAAAAACGAAACTTTGGCAGCTCGTATCTCGGAAATGGCTAGAGCGATTTCCTTCAAATTTGGAATGTAGACTCCCTTGGCTGGCGGACAACTGTGTAGCAAATTTGGTTCCAATCAGATAAGTGATCACCGAGATACAAAGGTGTGAAAATGACGTTTTCGTTCTTCCTGTCAATATACTCACGGTGTGGCGCGCCGGCTTCTTGGGCCGCACGACACACTACCGTGTGTCTTGATATTGCATGGTTTAGAAGGAATTAACAGGCTTCGTTGATCATAGATATCATTTGTATAATCGCATGTCACATCATTGATATCAATAACGTCATTGATATGTGATACTGACCCCTTCTGAAATATAAATAATGCTATTTCCAAAAAATTATATTGCATTCTCACCCTGCTTGCATTTTTCTTCTGATGTCATCTCACTATTGACAAATAAAGACTGTTGTATTAACATTTTCTTAATTGAACTGGGTTTAGCTAGTTTAACAGTAGACTTCCTGGGACGTTTGCGTTGTGAATGAAATGGATTTTGTGTGATAATTTTTGCTGTTACTGGAGTATTATTGGTGTAATGCATAATAGTTGGAGATTTCATATGAATAATATTAATAGCTCTGCAAACAAAGTTATTAACGGTCTTCAATATGTAAGTATCATTGCAATGTGATGCAAGTGACTGTAAAGTGGCAATATTCTTATGAACATGTGATGCTGATGATGAAGTCTGATGTGACAGAGAAGTCATTTCTTGTAATATTTTTGTGGTTTCATTCTGCTTTAGTTGTGCATCACTTGTGATAGTATGAGAGGTATTGTGTACATTATACATATTATTCTGATAAAGTTTTCTTATTAGCAAGTGAATGTGCTTGCATATTGTTAAACGTACCAATGAATCAGGACATGTACAGCTATATTGGTGGATACATATATCACATTCAGTACACCGTAAAGGGCAATTTGGTGAGCATCTTGCGTCTTCCTTATGAACATCATAGTACAGTAATGGGTTTTTGGATGAGACAACTCTCCACAAATCAAGTCCATTGTCCTGTATTAAATCTGTTGATAATTCCACACTGGATTTATGTCTCTGGCGAATGCAACTGATCCTATGAGATACTTTTCCCTTTTCAAGCTTGATGAGGCATTCAAATCCTTTATCCCTAGCTATCTTAAGTAACAAATGGATGCATTCGTCCACTCTTTTGTTAATTCTTCCCTTCATATATACATACTTGAGCAATCGATGAAAACTTTCAACATGCATGTTTGTATTTATGCCTGCTTTTCTTCTATAGCACAAGGCCCACTGCTCCTTCCTTGCACTGTAATAGGTTATAAAGTATTCCGCAAATATACCCGTGTCTGGATGCTCTTGTAGTTGCTGTTCAAAGTTTAACAACATTGTGTTGAATGTGTTTATGTCTGTTTCCTGTGCTAATGTGTGCAGTGAATGATATACCTGACATTGTAGCTCTGCATTAGCAATTTTGCTAGCAATAGCCCCCCTCCATGCTCTGTCTACATGCCAAGTACACAGTAACTTGTGTGGACTATCTGAAAATGTGGATTTCCATGCATTATAGAACTGGTCTGCGTCATCTGTCATTATCCAACGTGTATTAATCATTCCAATCCTCTGTTTGAGAGTTTCAAAGAATAGATGTACCACGTGGTGATCTTCCCTAGTGGTCAAGCACCATCCAGTTGGATAGCCTTCACCAAATTCATCAATTACCATGACAGTGATTAATGTAAAATCATATCCTGTTGTTTTGAAGGTGGAATCAATGCACACTATGTTATTGCCAAACTCCTTCATTATGTGTGCTTGGTATGGTGTTTGTAATACCATCACAAAGTCGTTTTTGTTTAGATAATTATAAGCTGTTAGAACTACTCCCTGTTGCTCGTAAAACAACACAGGAGACTCTTTGTCACTCTGTTTCATTTCTTCCACCAGCATTGCTACACTTGTAGCATCATCCGAATGTCTTTCAACAGATCTTAAAGAAAAAGCCCTTTCAATATTGAGGATATCCCTTTTTGTCATGATGTGGGACCGTTTTTCATCAACACAAACATTGTCTCTCACATCATCCAATATTCGATCAATTGTAACCCTGTCTGATAGTTTTTTAGCTATTTCAATGCGTTTTGATTTAGGAATACGCAGATGTCCAAGGGATACTGTGTGCTTATAGTGTGTACTACAGATTTCCACCTCAACGGTTCCTTCAACTGTTTTCCTCACAGTTAAGCTAGCTGTTCAGTGGGAATTCAGTTTACAAGAGCCTTGAGATTTTAATGACCTCTTTCCACTACTAACTGTATTAAAGAATCCGGTTCTGTTACAATAATAGTACTCAACACTTTCATTGTTTATCACTTTACTGCCAGTTGATTTTATATAGTTTATCCCATTGCATTCTTCAAATTCATCTTTCCATCTGCAGAAGTCTATATGCACATAAAACGTAATTCAGATGTTTCATGCTTAATAGTTTACAGATACAACACGTGAAACAATCAAATTAGGATTTGTAATTTATCTCAGGGTAGCATATTATATTAGTGGAACTGAAACTGAAATGAGAATTTTTAAAAATGAAACAATAAATAGAATAGCTATCATCTTTTTACCATGTTAAAATAATTCAAGTTAAAATTATATAAAAAAACTTGAGACCAATTAATTGTTACTACAATACGCATACAATTTCACAGTTTAGGTAACACAAACTAACCTGAGTAAGAATTAAACACCTTCGTTTCTTTTTCAAATTGAATATTATGTATGGTTGTTAAATGTTCACGTAGTTGATGTAAGTATCTGCACATAAAGCTACATGACTCTTCCTGGCATTTAATTTGGCCAGAAGGTTGTGTTTCAGGATGGTCACGTGTGATATGTCTATGCAAACTCTGTCTGTGTTTGTATTGCCTATTACAAATTGTGCAAACCAAATTGTTGCGAATATTACGCTTGCTTGTATGTTTAATCATGTGCTCAGCATCATTCGATGTTGCATGAACTGGTGTTTGAATATTATCATCTGCGTCATCACTGCAGAGGGTACTGACATGGTATTCATCTGTTTCAGTATGTGCATCACTGTTAGTTTCCATTGACAGGTCATGTGGACAATCTATAACTACATGTGATTCAGGAGATTCATTCGTGTTATCTACATTTATTGCATATTTTGAAGCAGTGGAATTTCCATCAGCAAATTGAAAGCTGCCATCATTGTTTGCCATATGTTGTGTTTCATTTGCCGTATGTAGATTTTTCTGATCTTTACAGCCAATATGTACTCTCTCTTTTGCTTCTTTGACTGGGAAATCCCTGGGGGAATATAAACAATCAATTTTCTATGTGACACCAAGATAAGTGTATGTTAGCAAACACATTTATTCACATATGCAAGAATACAAGTTTGCTTTGAGTACATATATTACGTTCTAGATAGCGATTTTACTATCCAGATAGCCTGAGCCAAATATCCTGAGAAAATCCAGATATATAGTAAATTATTACCCTAATATTCTGATAATACAGATATATGTTTCTGCTCTAAAAGATTATGCATACAAGTTTATGTTTCACCAAAATGATCCAAACCATATGTCATACTGTAGTTTAATTCAATGATTCGAAATCATTTCAAATTTGATAAAGGTTGAAATTTATATAATTAGCAATAGAACACAATACCGCACTGATACTGTGACTATGATAAGTACTGCCCCTTAGCTTACACTATAACAAAGTTTAACAACTTCTTTAGAACTTGTCTCCTAAACACGGTGATATCCTTCTGTATGTACAAATCAATATACATAATAATATGCATTATATGCAGCATAATTGGCAACCTGTGTATAATCACATTTCTATCTATTGAGGGTATACTCAGCCATCTGTGATAGATGAAAGGAACAGTAAAAAGGTGCTGTTTATACATACTGTATTAATGGACTACTTTCTAAACTGAGGTTTTGGTCTCATAATGTGGAGATGTGCAACAGCAGATAGTGCATATAGCAATTATTTAAAGAACCTATAGCATCAGTGACATAATTATTATAAGTGACACATTCAACATGCAGTGTTCCATGAATACCATGGCACATATAGGAAGCATTACAATAGCACAAATCAATGTTACCTTCATTAATTCTATACGAGAGCAAAGACAAAATCACAAAAATGTATATGACATCCTTAATTTGTTAGTTAGATTTTATGGCACAGATACGTGCTATGTTCTGAAACAGTGTTTTTCATAGTACCGATTGCAAATGAGGTTTGATGTTTTCTTATAATTATTAATTATCATATCTGCACACATATCCATATAGTTACCTTTAATGCATATAAGCCACAGTCATATCCATTTGTTTGTTTAGATATATCCTGTGCAGTGTAATATTCATTCACAAAATATGTTAATGGAGATTTACCCAATGAATCTTTAAATACCATCCATCCCACATCATGTTTTGACCAGTTTTGTTTCGAAAACGCAATGTCATATACTGCCTATTTATAAATTATACATAATTTATTATATAGTAAGTGTAGCTACAATTTTCACAGTGAAACTTACGTGATCAGACTTGTGTATTCAATAGCTGTCAAGTTACTCAATGAATCAGAGTAATGTATAATCCGTGATTTAAAGTCTATCACCTTTAATACGATAATGCATGTCGCACTTAAATGTTTACATTACATTACCATCATTGACCAGTGTATTCCTTGATGTACTGGAACAATCCAATATTGATACTGTGAGAATAAGTTGATCTACCAATGTAAAATGACTTACGCATGTATGATTTCATAGGTAGTGTACACCTAGTTTGCATTTCAATGCTAACCTACCTATAAAATTATTAATTTATCAAAGGATACAGTAATATGTCAAACAGCTACAGCATGCCTTAAAGCTGTTAAATATGGACATGTCCATATACATATATCGCTAAAGCATTTGTGCCATAGCTTGCGCTATGCATTTGCTGCAATTAATTGTTAAGGTAATTTTTAATCAGTATGTGATAGCTGTAAAAATTCTTTGAACTTCAATGCTTTCAGCTTAAATAAGTTATTCATCTTTTGTTACACTTTTGCCAATGTATATAGATAGTGTAATATGTGTACGTTGCTATACCTTTGTTTTCCATTTGTCCAAAGCATATTTTACTCCTTTCTGTTTAAGTAGGGTGAAGAAGAAAGACGTCATTGGCATGACAGTAATACCCTATTAAAATGATACGTAAGGTGAATTAAATTTTTGACTTCTGTACCTTCTTGTTAGCAGTAGCTGCCAATAAGTATGTGTAAGCATTTATCACCTGCTCAATGCAAAAATACATGAAAGTTAGTGATAATAGTTGTGCAAGGATTCCTCAATACCTTGTCATTCAAATACAAAAGGGCTTTCTCTGTTTCAAATGGATATGACAATCTTCCCAAGTCATCAGTGGTAAGGTCAGTTTTAGCATCTTTGTATATAGCTTTGACTGTTGTAGAATCACAACCAATGGCAGTTTTTATTAATTCTGCATTAATCACAAAAGTTCCATCACAATAATTATGGTCTGCTAAACTACAATTAACCTTCAGTTGATAATGTTTCAAAAGACCGCCATTCTGGGTAAATTGCATCCGCATCAGTGCTTTTTCTTGTGCTGTAATGGTACACTTCTGCTTGCTGTACCAGTTTGCTAGCTACGTCTGTCTGCCCCATTAAAATTAAATGCAGTGTTGATGTTTGATGATTTTGGTTGTCAGAGATGCTGTCATCTTTGATCGTCAAATCAATTGGACTGACCTACATATAACATGCATGTGCTATACAAAAAGAATAGATGAATTTTTGATAATAAGGAATTTTTAACTGTTGCCCCTGACAACCTGAATTTTGTAGAATTTTTTATTTAGCATAACTCAAATCCATGTTTAACCACTATAGGTCTCTTTTCCTATGCCCCCTCACATATATAGAAAAGTTTATGGGAAAACATCTCATCAATAAAAAAACAATGTCACATCGCTTCAATTATTTGTATGTGTGAATGTCAAAACTAATCTCTCTAAGTTTTATTATGACAGAGGTAGATCATGATATGTGACATTTTAAATTTGTGGTTTACTCATACATTACCAATGTGATTGCCCAGAACGGGCAACTGATGCCCCTTCTCATAAACAATTTAATATGGGAAAATTACAAATTTTAAAATGTCATATCTCATGACCTATATATACACGCAATACTTATAGCTATAACTTGGATGCTTTACCTTAGACATTCACCCCTATATAAAAATTTTGCAACTGACTGACCACCTATTCATATTTCAAATTTCAACTCAATACTCTATTGTTTCACATAGTTATAAAGACTTTAAACACAAGTGTGATTTCCCAATGTATGTAATTTACTATACTTACCTAACAATAATTACTGACTTCTCTATAGGTCCCTTTTCCTATGTCCCCTCACATATATGATTGCCCCAAAAGGGGAAACTGTTGTTGTCCCCTCTCATGGACAATTACACTTCATAATCTACACTGTTATCCTGTTAAAATGTGAAGACATTACTTTATAGATATTCACCCCTACAAACATGCAATTCATTGTTGCTAGGGGTAACTTTTGTTATTATGAAATTCATCCATTATCTGTTAATTATTTTACCTCTGTGATACCAGTTGCCTCATAAAATAGAAGATATGCTTGAGATGTCTTTGCAGTATGCTCACTGACTTTAAGTACCTACTTATTATAGTCATGTCGGTGATCGTACCAACTCTTGTTACCTGATTGTCATCAATTCTAAACCAGTCACTATTGTACCTAACAATTGCCATATAATGACCACTCTGCATTGTACTCCCTGTGTGGGTAATGATTGCTCATAGCTGATAATGTTTGCATCCACCCTATATGTTTAACAGTGACTTTTAGCTACATCATATTAATTTTATACAATTCTGTCATACATGTTCTTATTCAAACCTTTTCTAGTAGAGTTAGGTTAAGTTTGACTGGAGTGATCTGTTGCTCCTTTTTTGGCTGATGGCCACTTATTGTAAACCTGGAAGAACAGTATATACACATGCATAGAACCCAAATGTACAACCAGTATATACAATATATACCTTTTAAGATTAAGAATCAATACTTGTGGTAATGTGGAAAAGTTGTATTGAAGCTTACAGGGGCTGCGAGTGTTGCATCTGTCCAATGATAACACCACAATTATTAAGTTATAAATAAATCAACACCAACTTATTGCAATGTAGCATATTGTCCTTTGTTGTCACTTCATCCTGCATTGTGAGTCTGATGGCATCTTCTACATCTTTAGCCTACAGTGGAAAGTTCTTGATTATTCATGTCATGAAATTCTAGATCTACGTCTGCTCCATAATGTTGATCAGAATGAATGTATGCATATACGTATCATATATAGTAGGTCTTATTTGTGCTTTGCATTTTGTATTACCGTTGTTTTGCATTTGTTTCTCCCCTATATTATGAATTGTGTGTATACTGTTTATTGCAAAGTTTTGCAATGATTTCAATGTGTTGATTCAAGCTAGGTTTATAGGTTCACCTTATACAACATAACATCAGGAACATTATATTTCTATTACCATGAATTGCATCAAACATAATATGTAATATATATGTATTTTAGTTAGCAGCTGATTAAACAATTAGTACCTTTGCAACTAGCTGAAGGTGATTCTGAGTTTCATACTGTGTGTGACATGATGAACACTTCAGACAGGTCACTACAATATTCATATATATGAATTATTGATAAAGTCATACTGCATCTGCAATAATTTCACAAGGTATAACTTGCTTTTAAAATTAGTAATGTATAATATAATACAGGCTCTGCATGGTGCAAGAGAACAGCAGCTGAATGCACCATTTCAATAAAACACAGTGGGAATCACATGGAGCATTTGATACCAGTCAACTACACATATGATGCAATAGCTCACTTTAAACAGTCATGAGCTACTGCCAATTGTTGTACATAGTTAAATAGTCATGATTATTAAATCATGTAGGGTACATGCCACAACAAACAACCAAGTTGTAGCAACACTACAAGAGCACAATAATCACTATCATTATTGTGATCCTATTTGCATATTGCCAGTAAAAAAGACTATAGCGATAGCATAAAATAGCAATTTATACCATGAAATAACCAAGTTACTTGAAAAGATAGGCTAATCAATAACATATGTGTGCTTGTTAGAGGTAAATAGGAGTAATAGGAATAAGCTGAAAGTTCAATGAATTAAATTGTGTAGTACATATATCAGGCATCAAAACAATACCATATGTTGGAAATTTGGAATCACAGTTGATCGACGCGTATAGCTCATAATTATATAAGTTGAAGCTATGTACACCATATATGAAACATTTTAGTAAAAGGCTATGGATCAGTACGTATATAGTTGACCAGTAAGTAACTATAAAATATGTATACCAAATTCTATACAGTACATGCATACAGCCAGTCATGTGCTCCATACATTCAGCTTATATACAGCTAGTATACCTGTTTTTGCTGTAGTGACATGCAAGGTCTCCGCAATAAACTTCTTCTGCTGCCTATAAGTAAAATAATGCATAAGATACTATGCTTGAAGGTGCAGTACCTTGAGGATTGTGATGATTCTATCAGTTCTAACATACCAACTAAAAATTCATGAGCATCCTCCTGCATTCTGTCTACTCTGTTCATAATGACACCTTAACAGACAATATCATGCAAGCAATGCTCATGAGATCAGTCACTACAAGTACATAATACTAGCACACTATATCTCTTGAATCAGCAGTAAATTCATCATAGACTGGTATAGTAGTGAAATGCATACATAATCATATTACTTGATTCCATGGCTATTTGGAGGTGCAGATTATGCTGGAGTTATTTAAATGCCTGGTATAATTTATAGCAAAGCAACAGTGTCATAATTTCCTGTACAAATTCTCATATAGTAGCTCCAGCAAACTAGCCAACAGAATCCTATTTGTTTTGTCATAAACATTGATTGGCTAATTTATTTTTGGTTTTGCATGTCCATCTTGTCAACCAGTGTTATCACAGTAACAGATCAATGTTACTTAGTAACATAATCTTTACCTGGTAACCATTGCTAAGCAACTGTTACTAGGTGTGAAATATTATTTTGTGACACCATGCATAGCAAAGCTTTTCAATAGCTTTATTTCAATTTTTTACATAGCAACAATTGCTATTGTTTGTCTTCAAGAACATTGCAGAACTTAACCTCCTTATAACATTCTAAGTGCAAGACTATATTGGTGTAATTACACAAATACTTAGAAATTCCACAATGGCTTCCAGTAAGAGTATAATTATTATGCACTCTTGCTTCCAGGTGTAAGATAAGATGTTGTACTAACATTAACACTACAGATAACTTGGATGATTAGTACTATATTTTATTCAGTGCTGCACATATAAATGATTCAAATAATTGTTAACCCAGCAGAATAAGACTCTTTTAGCTAAACCTTAGGCAGTGCAAAACTAACTATATGTTGCTGGTCCTACAACATTGACCAGGTGACCAGGCTCTTTTCGCAACTTTTCAATGTGCACACTACATTTGACACAACAGTACATGGAATTATAATGAACTGCTCAAAATCACCTGCTGAACTTCTGGGTATATTGGGATATTAACTTGACAAATTCATGTTGAATTATCAGAGAAATCAAAATTTAACCCACTCTTTTAAAATTTCTTCCAACTTGACACAAATTGACACTGTATGACTGCATCACAAGATAAAGTCATACACCAACTTTCATTTGATTCCTTCCATTACAACTTCAAGGCCTTGCCTCAAACCGCTGGATACACATTGGACAGACAGTACAATTATTTTGTATAATGAGTTGGTGTACAGGCCTTCTAAATCAAGACACACAGTAGTGTGTCGTGCGGCCCAAGAAGCCGGCGCGCCACACCGTGAGTATATTGACAGGAAGAACGAAAACGTCATTTTCACACCTTTGTATCTCGGTGATCACTTATCTGATTGGAACCAAATTTGCTACACAGTTGCCCGCCAGCCAGTGGAGTCTACATTCCAAATTTGAAGGAAATCGCTCCAGCCATTTCCGAGATACGAGCTGCCAAAGTTTCGTTTTTTTTTCTTCGTTTTTTTTTCTTCTTCTTCGTCTTTTCGCACACTTGTAAAAATTGCTATAACAAGCAAACGCGTACTCCGATCGCCTTGAAATTTGGCACACAGAAAGGGAGTCCAAAGGCGAATCCTAGCATCAAATTTGGTGCAAATCCGATGAATGGTTCAGGAGTTATGACCGATTATTCGCGTAAAACAAGATCGATTTGTTGTCACGCCTACAGGGTAAACCGCTTCATGGAATGAGTTGAAAATTGCTATGTAGATGGAGTAACCATCGTAGGAGTGCCTTTTGGTGGTTTGAAAGGAATCGAGATAAAGACCACGGAGATATGACACAAAACCCAACCTGTGTCACAATTACGCGATCGATTTTTATGAATAAAAAAGTATTAGTTTTCACGCCTACTAGGCAAACCGCTTAGAGCAATGAGCTGAAAATCGGTGTATAGCTGGAATAATCTTCATAGAAAGTCCTTGCAGTAGTACAGAAGAATCGGATTACAAACCACTGAGTTATGATTCGAAAGCCAACTCCGTGTAGCAAATGCGAGATCGAGATACTCTAATAGAACAGTCACCCTAATAGAGCATTCGGATAATTTATTTACTCCATTATAGAATTTTATTACATCACAAGTTATTCTGTAGGGAGTTCAGCTGCAAACAGTTAATCTTATAGACAGTTCAGCAAGAAGACAGTCACCATGAGGAGAGTTAAGCAAATATATCACTATAGAGATTCAGAACATTACAAGTCACACTGAAGAAAGTTCAGCTATAAACAAGTCATGCACTGTGTAGAGAATTCAGCTACAATTAAGTCACTCTCTAGAGAATTCAGTTACACAGAATTCAGCTACACACAAGTCACTGTGGAGAGAGTTCAGCTACAAACAAATTACCTTTTAGAGTGATCAGCTACAAACAAAACACTTTGCAGGGTGTTCAACTGCAACAAATCAACCTTTAGAGCGATCAGCAATGAACAAATCAACACAAATCTACCTGTAGAGAGATCAGCTAGAAACAAATCACCCTGAAGAGAGTTCAGCTACAAAAAATCACCCTGTAGAGACATCAGCTAGAAACTAGACACAATGTAAGGAGTTCAGCTACAAGCAATCACCCTGTAGAGAGTTCAGCTAAAACAAATCAACCTGCAGAGAGATCAGCTACAAACAAATCACCTTATAGAGAGTTCAGCTACAAACAGATTACCTGTAGAGAGATCGGCTACAAACAAATCAACCTGCAGAGAGATCAGCTACACACAAATCAACTTGTAGAGAGATCAGCTACAAACAAATCACCCTGTAGAGAGATCAGCTAGAAACTACACACAATGTAAGGAGTTCAGTACAAATAAATCACCCTGTAGAGAGTTCAGCTAAAACAAATCAACCTGCAGAGAGATCAGCTACAAACAAATCACCTTATAGAGAGTTCAGCTACTAACAGATTACCTGTAGAGAGATTGGCTACAAACAAATCAACCTGCAGAGAGATCAGCTACACACAAATCAACTTGTAGAGAGATCAGCTACAAACAAATCACCCTGTAGAGAGATCAGCTAGAAACTACACACAATGTAAGGAGTTCAGTACAAATAAATCACCCTGTAGAGAGTTCAGCTAAAACAAATCAACCTGCAGAGAGATCAGCTACAAACAAATCACCTTTTAGACAGTTCAGCTGCAAATAAATTACCTTGTAGAGAGATCAGCTACAAACAAATCAACCTGCAGAGAGATCAGCTACACACAATTCAACTTGTAGAGAGATCAGCTACAAACAAATCACCCTGTAGAGAGATCAGCTAGAAACTAGACACAATGTAAGGAGTTCAGCTACAAGCAAATCACCGTGTAGAGAGTTCAGCTACAAACAAACCAACCTGTAGAGCGATCAGCTAGAAACAAATCACCCTGAAGAGAGGTCAGCTACAAAAATCACCCTGTAGAGATATCAGCTAGAAACAAATCACCCTGAAGAGAGGTCAGCTACAAAAAATCACCTTGTAGAGAGATCAACTACAAACAAAACATTTTGCAGAGAGTTCAGCTACAAACAAATCAACCTTTAAAGCGATCAGCAACAAACAAATCAACCTGTAGAGAGATCATCTAGAAACAAATCAACCTGCAGAGTGATCAGCTACAAACAAATCAGCTTGTAGAGAGATCAGTTACACACAAATCAACCTGTACAGAGATAAACTAAAAACAAATCAGAGTTCAGCTAAAACAAATCAATCTGCAGAGAGATTAGCTACATACAAATCACCTTATAAATAGTTCAGCTACAAACAAATTACCTTGTAGAGAGATCAGCTACACACAATCAACTTGTATAGAGATCAGCTACAAACAAATCACCCTGTAGAGAGATCAACTAGAAACTACACACAATGTAAGGAGTTCAGCTACAAACAAATCACCCTGTAGAGAGATCAGCTACAAACTAGACACAAAGTAAGGAGTTCAGCTACAAGCAAGTTACCCTGTAGAGAGTTCATCTACAAGCAAATCAACCTGCAGAGCAATCAGCTAGAAACAAATCACCCTGAAGAGAGGTCAGCTACAAAAAATCACCCTGTAGAGAGATCAGCTAGAAACAAATCACCCTGAAGAGAGGTCAGCTACAAATAAATCACCCTGTAGAGAGATCAGCTACAAACAAATTGTCCTGTAGAGAGATCGGCTACAAACAAATCAACCTGCAGAGAGATCAGCTACACACAAATCAACTTGTAGAGAGTTCAGCTACAAACAAATTACCCTGTAGAGAGATCGGCTACAAACAAATCAGCCTGTAGAGAGTTCAGCTAAAACAAATCAACCTGCAGAGAGATCAACTACAAACAAATTACCTTATAGAGAGTTCAGCTACAAACAAATTACCCTATAGAGAGATCGGCTACAAACAAATCAACCTGCAGAGAGATCAGCTACACACAATTCAACTTGTAGAGAGATCAGTTACAAACAAATCACCCTGTAGAGAGATCAGCTAGAAACTACACACAATATAAGGAGTTCAGCTACAAATAAATCACCCTGTAGAGAGTTCAGCTAAAACAAATCAACCTACAGAGAGATCAACTACAAACAAATCACCTTTTAGACAGTTCAGCTACAAATAAATTACCTTGTGAGAGATCGGCTACAAACAAATCAACCTGCAGAGAGATCAGCTACACACAATTCAACTTGTAGAGAGATCAGCTACAAACAAATCACCCTGTAGAGAGATCAGCTAGAAACTAGACACAATGTAAGGAGTTCAGCTACAAGCAAATCACCATGTAGAGAGTTCAGCTACAAACAAACCAACCTGTAGAGCAATTAGCTAGAAACAAATCACCCTGAAGAGAGGTCAGCTACAAAAAATCACTCTGTAGAGATATCAGCTAGAAACAAATCACCCTGAAGAGAGGTCAGCTACAAAAAATCACCTTGTAGAGAGATCAACTACAAACAAAACATTTTGGAGAGAGTTCGGCTACAAACAAATCAACCTTTAGAGTGATCAGCAACAAACAAATCAACCTGTAGAGAGATCATCTAGAAACAAATCAACCTGCAGAGTGATCAGCTACAAACAAATCAGCTTGTAGAGAGATCAGTTACACACAAATCAACCTGTACAGAGATAAGCTAAAAACAAATCAGAGTTCAGCTAAAACAAATCAATCTGCAGAGAGATTAGCTACATACAAATCACCTTATAGATAGTTCAGCTACAAACAAATTACCTTGTAGAGAGATCGGCTACAAACAAATCACCCTGCAGAGAGATCAGCTACACACAATCAACTTGTACAAAGATAAGCTACAAACAAATCACCCTGTAGAGAGATCAGCTACAAACTAGACACAAAGTAAGGAGTTCAGCTACAAGCAAGTTACCCTGTAGAGAGTTCATCTACAAGCAAATCAACCTGCAGAGCAATCAGCTAGAAACAAATCACCCTGAAGAGAGGTCAGCTACAAAAAATCACCCTGTAGAGAGATCAGCTAGAAACAAATCACCCTGAAGAGAGGTCAGCTACAAAAAAATCACCCTGTAGAGAGATCAACTATAAACAATCACCCTGAAGAGAGGTCAGCTACAAACAAAACACTTTGGAGAGAATTCAGCTACAAACAAATCAGCTTGTAGAGAGATCAGTTACACACAAATCAACCGGTAGAGAGATAAGCTAGAAACAAATCACCCTGCAGAGAGTTCAGCTACAAACAAATCACCCTGTAGAGAGATCAGCTAGAAACTAGACACAATGTAAGGAGTTCAGCTACAAGTATATCACCCTGTAGAGAGTTCAGCTAAAACAAATCAACCTGCAGAGAGATCAGCTACAAATAAATCACTTTATAGACAGTTCAGCTACAAACAAATTACCTTGTAGAGAGATCGGCTGCAAATTAATCAACCTGCAGAGAGATCAGCTACACACAAATCAACTTGTAGAGAGATCAGCTACAAACAAATCACCCTGTAGAGAGATCAGCTAGAAACTAGATACAATGCAAGGAGTCCAGCTACAAGCAAAATCACCCTTTAGTGAGTTCAGCTACAAACAAATCAACCTGCAGTGAGATCACCCACAAAAACGCACTTGTACAGAGTTCAGTTACAAACAAATCACCCTGTAGAGAGATCAGATAGAAGAATTCACCTTGTAGAGAGTTCAGCAACAAAGAAACCACCATGTAGAGAGTTCAGCTGCAAACAAATCACCCAGTAGAAATATCAGCTAGAAGAAGTCACCTTGTAAAGAGTTTAGCTACAAAGAAACCATCATGTACAGAATTCAACTACAAACAAATCACCCTGTATAGAGATCAGCTAGAAGAAGTTACCTTGTAGATAGTTCAGCTACAACAATTCACCCTGTAGAAAGATCAGCTAGAAGAAGTCATCTTGTAGAGTGTTCAGTTACAAAGAAACCATCATGTAGAGAGTTCAGCTGCAAACAAATCACCCTGCAGAGAGTTCAGCTACAAAAAAATCACCCTGTAGAGAGCTCAGCTAGACGAAGTCACCTTATAGAGAGTTCAGCTACAAAGAAACCATCATGTAGAGAGTTTGGCTACAAAGACACCACCATGTAGAGAGTTTAGCTGCAAACAAATCACCTGTAGAGAGTTCAGCTACAAACAAAATACCCTGTAGAGAAATCAGCTAGAAGAGGTTACCTTGTAGAGAGTTCAGCTACAAAGAAACCATCCTGTGTATAGTTCAGCTACATTTCAAGTCACCCAGTAGAGACATCAGCTGCAAAAGAAATCCTGTGGGGAATAATGGGCATGTAATAAATATATGTATATAATTTGTATAATTACTAATAAAATCAAAAATAATTGAAGTACTAAAATTCTTCTTTAAGTTCTTTTCTTCTTCCTGTGTTAAAGAAAAAAACACATGGGTTAAAAAAGCCCCAAAGCCAGCCATAGGCCGGCTTTGCAGTATACAAATACAAAAAGAAGTGATATTTAATCAAAAACAGCCAAGCTGTAAAAAAAGGTGCGGCCCCCAAAAATGCCATGGTGAAAAAAGATGTGAAATCCAAGGTGGCGGCCAAGAAATGGCTGTGATGGTAGGTTAATGGTTACATTTTAATAACGACAATTCAGGTGAATTTTGTGCCGCTTGGTCTTGGCACCAAATTCACCTGAATCGTTGTTATTAAAATGTAACCATTAACCTACCATCACAGCCATTTCTTGGCCGCCACCTTGGATTTCACATCTTTTTTCACCATGGCCTTTTTGGGGGCCGCACCTTTTTTTACAGCTTGGCTGTTTTTGATTAGATAATAATAACAATAATGTTAATGTTAATGTAGCGACTGTAGGTGTTTTACTGTATGATTGCACAATACTTTTACTATTCAACTATATACAGTGAAACAAGTCTTATTAGATCACTGTATAATAAGACTAATGTATGTCTCCCTCACTTGTGTACAAAATGATCTGTTAAATGTAACCACCTCCTTACTAAGGTCAGTAAATTTTGGTCAAAAGGTGACCTGAAGTGACAGAATTCATTTTCAGTACGATTGATTTTGCTGCATAGCTATTGTTAGATTGACTTTGTCTGATGTGTGATTTGGATCAGTTTTGTAAAATCTTGTCACATTTGAAAACAGAAAAACATATGCAACTCCAGTAAGAAATGTATAGCTGTTATCGGATCTGTGAAAAGAGGTCTTATAGCCTTTCCAAGTTTCCGATCATGACAAGTCATAACTCATCATGTGTTTAACCTATTGTTTTAAAAGTACATTCAGGAATAGTGCTACATGTGTATGTTAGGAGTGTGAAGTGACCAAACTTCAGGCTGGTACCATACTCACAAGTCAAGTTATGGATTTTCCAGGCCACACATGCAATTGGAAAGGCTATACGACCCCCTTTCACAGAATATTGTACATAAACAAAGATGAAGAGGTTGACAATATGTGTGGCCTAGCTTATGATAAATTTCTGTTAATAAGTTTCTTGTTAGGCTCACAAGACATAGTGATACAGTAACACTCCTCTTTCCGGACTTGTATTGTTTTGCTGTAGATACAATTATCTAGCTACTTAATTGTATAGGTATTTATGCAATTGTAATGACAGTGTTCAGTTCCAATATGGTATAGCTACTCTGATTATATTAAAGTGAACTTTGCTGGTTAACAAAGTATGTGTGCTGCATAGTTACCTTTCAATCTATGCTTCAAATCACACAATGCATCATAACTTCCTGTATTTTGTAGCATCACTTGTTTAGTGCAACAAAGAATACAGTTTTCTGTTAAAGACATATGCATTCATGGATTTTATTTGGTATCTATAACTCCTTACCTCTTTTACACTTTTGACCATCACAGTGCTCCAATAAAATCTTGTGCAATGCTTTGATGCGCCACATAGACTGTAAAGTTGCATTGCAGAAGTAAGTGTTACCAAGATTAGGTAATCCAAACAATCCGATACGATCAGCATACTTATTCATTGTAGAAACAAGCAACTGTAAACTAGCTGTAAACAGGTATGAAACTGTAGCAAACAACTGTAAATTGCTTTTATACCAAGCAGGTGACCTCAGTGAGAGATCATGATGAAGCCTTGCTGCAACATCCTAATGGATAGTGGCAATAGACTATTGATTGCACACACCCTTTCATACCATAGGTAACAACAGCTGCTTATTGTCTTTGTATAAATGTTCACATTGTTATTAGTGGTTGTCCAAGTCATCATTAAGGGCATGCATATAGCTATGTTTTCACAGCATACACAGGTCCATAAGTAGCTAACATGAGAGGTCACTGTGTGAAGCATGCATGACCTTAAAACTTAATATGTATAACGCAGACTGCATGCATTTTTTTAAAATTATTATTTGAAACATAACATAGCTACTGCAAATGTGTTTAGCACTTAGGTATTAAATTGCAACATGTGAATGTAAGTCACAGAATCGTGAGTTGAATATAGATGTCACACTGCTCCAAATCTGCTAGTGCCTCTGCTAGCTCACTACTGAGATCCGGCTTTCTCCGCCTGCAATTTAAAACAGTACTATAATTAGCTAATTATTTTCTCTTTTACTGCATAGCTACGTAACATAAAAATGATTCATTAAAATGATTATTCTTGGGTTGAAAATAGCTACTCTGCCAGAACCTCCAGGAGTCAGAGCAAGAGTACATAAAAATAAGAGAGTGTCCAACTCTCTATGAGGTACTTACAAATGCACTGAGTCAAGTTATCAGTAAACTTTGAGATATTCTTGTTTTATTTTAACACTTTGCAGTCAAGTGAAAGGCTTGTTGATCAATGGGACTGCACATCATTGACTTCTGCTGAATTATCTCTTCAAGTTGTTGTATAGATCAAAGCATTTAGCACGTTGGGTGAATACAGCTTGTTCCATCATCACTTGACTCAGTGCCTTTGGGAGTCTATATATTCCAATAGGACACTCTCTCATATTTTTATTATTATGTACTCTTGGTCAGAGTATACCCATAAACATGCCAGCACTCAACGTTTCTGTTAACTTACTATTTAACTTCTGTTCACCAGATGTAACACTGACTGTTTTGTTATAGACCTGCTCAAGGAGCAAAATTCATAGTCAGTATAATCCAATTTGAGGTTAGGAAGCCGTAGTTGGCAAAGCTGCATTCCTATAAGGCTGCACTCCTGTTAATAACCATTTTGGTTTATTTTGGTTTATATGGAGAATTCTAATATTGTAGCCTATTCTTAATGAGCTTTCTGTCCTTTAGAGTTTATGTGTGGATATCACAGCAGTCTTGATACTCATCACCACTGACGAAGAAATGAAGAAAAAGAACACAGGAATCGCCGTGAAAGAAGTACAACTCGAGCGTGACTTTGGCGGCGGAATTGGGCTTACTGAGTTACTGTCTGTCATTTACCTGAGTAAAAGATGTATCCACGAAGACTGTACAGAAGGAGTTGTTGTAAACAAGGATAATAAGACTGTATTATTGATCGACTCACGTGATCGCAGCTCGAGGGGAACCTTCTGTTGGCTTAAACGCTGCTGGCAGCATTTTTCGGGGAAATACTTGCCGGAACTGTGAACGGTTTATCAGAGGTACGTATCTCCGTTGCCTACATGGTGGGCTTCTCTCTTTGCGTTGTTCTAGGTCACGGTGGGCTTTAAATCGATTCTATCTTGACCAGCTCTTCTAGTTTATGTCCCTTTTCCGGAGTGCGCGCATTCGTGCGCAGGAGGCTGCTGCTATAGCGGGTGACTGTCCTTCTCGTTCAGCTGTGGATGATCCAGACGGATTATGGTGCTGTTGTGGGGGAGTTGATGATGGACACCTGATGCTGTGTTGTGATAAACAGTGTGAGGGTTGTTGTGTGTGGTACCATTTTGACTGCTTAGGGTTGTCATATCCGGATGCTGTCCTGATAGGAGCATCTCAGGATGATTTTGTCTGTCCACATTGTTCTGGATACAACATGACTAATGGTGAGCAATGTGCTTCAGAGACTACATCAGGTCCAGCACCTGTGTATGCACCCTACACTGATTTCCAGTGGGGCGATGTTCATGGTCAACTTGTCTGCAACTTCATGTTGTCGGCGTATGAAAAAGTTGTCCACTGGAAGCCAAATGTGTTTCTGATATCCTTTGGCAAGGCTGGAAAGCGATTTGTGAAAGGCCCTTCACTCCATTGCCCTGTTAGCAGTGTCTGTGATGCAACCTTTACTTCTGCCTTGCATCTTAGATACGGCTGGAAGCTCCTGAACATACCCAGTCGCTGTGTTTGTGGGGTCCCATTTTCTGCGGATCATGCTATGATTTGCAGACATGGAGGCCTCACATTTGTTCGTCACAATGCTTTGCGAAACATCACTGCAGAGTGGCTTTCCAAGACATGTCATGGTGTGGCCCTTGAGCCGCCTTTATAGCCACTTACTGGGGAGATCATTGCACCTAACACCCCGTTCACACTACCCTCTAACCCTGGTAGAGCACGGCACGGCTTGAAACAAACTGGAGTGTGAATCAATCGAGCCGTGCCGAACTGGGTCCAGCATGGCACGACAAGGAGAGGTGGGCTGGCACGGGTTGGCCCTGAGTTGACTCAGGATAGCATACAGTCTGAACGCATTCCGAGCTGGCCAAGTCAGGTTAACAATATAACTTGTTTCTGTTGGCCACACAGCAAGTATATTCTATGTTCTAAAACTGTTCTTCAAAATGGCTATGACGTACCGTAGTTCTAGTAGACTTTGTGACAATTACGCTCGAACGACGTGTTAATAATCCTGGAGAAAGGAGCATCCACTAGCTTAAACATGGTGTCTCTAACATTGTACGGCTTATTTCAGCTGGTTCTACACTTCCTTGCTACAATTCTAGTGTCTTTTTGTTAAGCGCCTAAATAATCAAAAGCTCATGTGCTTCTCTTAGCTAATTATTATTCGGCGCTCGCACTATCGAGCTCGTGTCAGATGCAGTAGTGTGAACAAGTGCCAACCCGAGTTCAATAACCCGAGTTGAAAACACTCTGGCTAACCCGGGATAGTGTGAAGACTGCCAACCGTCAGGATGAGGCTAGGGCAGACATACATGCTAGGGGATTCTGGGGGCAGCGGCAAAGTGCCTTTTTTGACGTAAGGGTGTTTCATCCTAATGCACTGAGCTACTGCAACACCAGTGTCCCCTCTTTGTATCGACGTCACGAGGCACAGAAGAAACGTGAGTATGGTGACCGTGTCAGAGGTTGAGCAGGCCTCCTTCACTCCCCTTGTGTTTGTGACCACTGGAGGTATGGGAAGGGAGGCAATAGTTTTCTACCGTCGTTTGGCTGACCATCTATCTCGCCGCGGCTCTACTAGTTACAGTCAGACTCTGGCTTTTATCCGATGCACATTGTCTTTTTCTCTACTTCGGTCAGCTACAATGTGCATACGTGGAAGTAGGTCCATCTCGCATCACTCCTCTGATGCCTCTCCTGAGATGGGCCGCATTGATGAGCACAGGGACTTTTAAACTTTCAGCAATCTGGTCCTTTTTATTCAGTTGTCCAGCACATGCTTTCTTTGTGCTGGGGTGGTAGGCAAGGGCAGTCCATCCAGCCCGGGGAAAATATATATATATATATTGGTCGTAATGTGCTGATTTTTCACTGTACGCATTTTACACTAAACGATTCGCTGTTGTAACTCACAAGTGCATGCTTGTATCAAAACTATACTTCAGTTACAGTAACACGTTGATATGATAGTTAAGAGTGTGTAGATTACACTGAAGTCACCACAGTAGAAAAGGTGCAAAACGTTCAATAATTGATTAATGCAAATTAATGGGCTTTCGATAATAGGTATCGGTGTTCGATAATTCATATTTTACGTAACGCAGAAATCCACTCATAACACGGACATTAATCGGATACTATTACTCAAACTTACGTGAGGTATTCTACAAGAAAGGCGCTACCTCCTGGTTAAAAGTCGAGGTTGATACTACTTTCCCGGAGATATTTATGAAGTAAAGTATAAACTTTGTTCGATAATCGGTCACTTATGCTATGTGCATTATAATTAATGTACTTTTTTTTGCATAAAATATAGCAATTTGCTGAGTTTTGATTCAGTAAAATATTAAAAGTTTCTCAGCGGCTGGGGGCTGCGCCCCAGACCCCTTCTTCTGGTAATTCTATACTGCTCTTGGAACCCCCCTTTCAAAAAATCCTGGCTACGTCCCTGAGTATTGAGCATAAATTTAAGCATAATAGGTAAATTTTTGAGCAGTGCAGCATAGCATAATAGGTAAAATTATGAGCATAATCGGCGGGTCCCTAGTTACAGTGTTACACATTGTTGTAGAGACACTCTGTTATATGATGTTGAAAGCCTATGTTGTGTTGGGAACCAAGTTTTGGCTCAGTATTACACTGAGCTAAACACAAGAAACCTGCAGTATCCATTTGATCAGTTTACAGCTGCATTTTCACTAGTCATGAATGTGGTGAAAATCTTAATACTGATTTTATCTACATTTCTTGTAAATGTTAAAACAATTTACTGCAATGTGACACTAACAGGAAATTGTACAGAAAATGTTCAAAAACATTTCCTGCATGATAACTCAAATAGGAAATTCTAAAGGAAATCATTAAAAAATTTCCTACGTGCTGACACAAGCAGGACATCTTACTTTTCGTGCAGTGAGTGAAACAGTGGAATCACTAAAAGTAGTGAAACGTGAAACAAGAGAGGTCGTCTATACCTGGAGGTATACTAATGGGCAGTTATATTAGTACATCTCCATGCAGCTATATATAAACTCTTTTTCACTACTTTTTTTCTAATCCAACTTGAAATTCCTAAATTTTTCTTCTATGCTTGTTAAAATTTAAGACAATGTTGAAAGTATTTTTACACTTTAAAACATTGATCAAGGCATCCTACTGCAAAGCAATCATAACAGTAGAAATATTTAATCAGGAAAATTTAGGCAAATTTTTGACAAGATGTACTACTTCCTACTGGATTTGGAAGAATCCCACATGTCCATGCAAGCATAATATTACAGTAGAATACAACTGTTAAACTATTGTAAACTGTTTAATAATTAAAATATTTGAATGCCCATTTTATTATTTGTATGGTGTACTGTGCAGGAATCAAGGTGATTATAACACACAGGTGATGCAAGAATCAATCATAATGAAAGAAGGTACTAATCAGAGCATATATACCCAGAGGGATTTCCAATTGGTATTGAGTTACTGATGCTGGCCAAAATTCAACAGATTGCCTTTTTCATGAAGGTGTAAATTAATGTGATACGAAAAGTGTGTAACTATTACCTCTCTAGTGGGACTAGCACTGACAAAGAGAAATTAGCTTCACATAAGCAATCAAATTATGAGTAGGCTCCAGCCTATTATGATGTACACCGGTGTACATTGAGATGTATCCTGGGAAAGTGGTTGCACTTCAAAAGAGCAAGCCACTTTCATCAAAGCAAGCATGGCATTGATGTGAGGTAAGTGGTACCATGCACCCTGTTTGTTTAATAAATGTTCAGATTGAAATTGAGTATGGGAATAAAATGCTCACTCACTTGACTATTATCACAAAATTGGAGTGTTGTCAAAAGAAGCATCCAGATAAAAGCATTTAGTATTCTATGAGTTAGAAAATGTTAGTAAATGGTGAGAAATAATCTTATAGTACACTAGCATTGCTATTTGCCCTATGTGCAGAAACATTTCACTACCACTGTATGGACCCCCCCCCCCCCCCCACCTCAAAGTTGGAACCAGTCAGCAATTTTCTAGAACTGCCCCTGCAGTTAACACCAAACCTATAGCTAGCCACTCTCCTCTCTGGGCTATCACATTGGGATCCCGGGTTTGATCCCCTATCAGGGTTGCACTTTCCCCCCCGCCTTTTTGGTTACCGTTTTTGGTCTAAGTTCTAGCTATAAGGATATAAAAGAGAGTGAAAAGAGTGATACCCCCTTGGCTCGCACTGCAACCATGTTAAACTGTAAAATTGTCATAACCTTTTAAAGTTGTCATTCTTTAACAAAACGGACCTATTTTGGTTTAACAATTGAAAACGAGAGATATAGCTACTGTAAGTCATTTTGTGAATTTCCATGAGTCGCTAACAGAAGCGATTTTTCAGATTTCATACAAAGCATCATACACAGATAGCTATTGATTTAAGAAGTGTAGCAGACTAAATATCTAGGTGTTAACCTAAACAACAAGCTAACATGTTTAGACTAAATTCAAAAAACTAACTTGGCTTTATTTGACAATGTTACTGTACAGAAGTCGTGTGAGACCTAGCTACGTACTTTAGAATCTACTTGTATCATCTGGGAACCACACTGTAAGAATGACATAAAACTCATTGAGGTTGTACACCGAATGTGCTACCACTGCTAGCTCCCTTCTTTTCTATGTGACTCACCAAGTAAGCTGTATATAGTAAGAAGAACCTAACCCTAAAGGTGAAGAAGCTGAACTCTGACCCTAACTCTAACCCTAACGCCAATACTACTAGACGCGTCCCCTAAAGTTGTCTACTCGTGGCAACCACTGGACGCGTCCCCTAAAGTCGAAGAGAGATAGCAACAACTACAGTAGGAAGTCTGGATGCTTTTGAGCTTAATATTACTTAAGGGTTATGAAAGGTGGTGAAAAGAGTAAAACCCGCGACAAAGGCACGCGGAAATGCTTTTCACGTGAATTTATGGGAGGTGCCGGACCTATTTCAGTTGATGAGTCTGTGCAGTACGTACGTACTCGCGTACTGAAGTTAGAGTTTAGTATTCTATACAAGTTCATCACAGGATAATAAGTAAGACTGTAACCTTGTTGTCCTGTTGTCGGCGTTCGTATATAGTTTGCGGTTGATTCGCTCCGCTGTGTCATTGTCAGACTTACTCGACAAGTGTTTGTGTGACAAGATAATAGAGTTTGCTGTTGCAGGTGTGTTGTGCTATGTGAAGTTGTAAAGCAATGATCTCTGCCATGCAACACAGTGATTTCATTGACTCGGTATGGCTGTTTAGTGCGCCCCTGCTGTTTGTCTCGCTGTTGCCGGTACCGAATACTGACCATTCTATAGGACCACAGATGCACTGTGTATAACGCCACACGTACGGTTAGATTATGTTGTTATTAGTACTGGCACGAAAAACGTTGTGGGCAGTATTAACCCACATTCCGTTCGGTTTGCAGGGGCGTTCATCGATCACGTGCGCAGACATGGTGGATAGAGTACGGAAAAATACCGATATCATAAGATTAATCGCAAGTCGATTTTTCTCGAGCCTTGATGGCCTCTGCAACAGTATTATTGTACCTGTTAAACATATCTCTGTGTCAGAACTTCTTGTTTAGTGGTTTTAAAAATTGCTGTAGAACACTCCACTCTTTATCCACTCATTACACAAAAAAAATTGTATTCGTATGCATATGGGAATGCCTCCTCCAAAACCTCTAGAGGATATGCACAACTTTACAACCGAAAGCATTCTAATATAAACAGGATATAACAGAACAGACTAGAAAACAGACTCGCAAATGGACTGGGAGGAACTCATTTATGTGCCAAAAAACTCACTGTATAACTGCTAGAACATGCAGCTATGGCCACAAGCAAACCTCTGAACACGATCTTGAAGCGTGTTTAAGCCAACGCTAAGCCCTGCACTTAGAGATAGTCATAAGTTTAGTTTGTTTAATTGAAAGCGCACTCTTCTGTTTTGCATGTAAAAAAGCTTGTAGACAAGACACAAGCTTCAAGCCTGACAAGATGCTACTTGGATTTTATGGTCTAGTTAATTGCTGAAATTAGTTTGGTGGCTGCTTTTCAGTTTGTAAAGGTGACAGCTCGTGGCTTTGTGGTGGGACCACATTGTATTTAACCAGCTGGAAAGGCGCTGGCTACTACAAGTACAGTTTGTGCTATTTTGTTTTGTTTTAACTTGGTATATAGCACTAACAAACACTTTCGCTGCCACAGGTACTCACACTGTTAGACTGGCACTACCCGGGGCTTAATGGCGGCATCGGGACGCATTCAGTGGTTTGTTTTAGGCTGTTGTTACGTGTTATATTCCTTCTAGCAGCTTTCTATGGAAAAAACGTTTTCAGGCAAGTTCTGTTGCTTTCCCAGTCCATTCCATGTTTTAGTCACGTCCAATATAAACATGATGTTTTCTAATGTCACGACGGTGAACGAATGTATTGTACTGTAGATTGCATTTCCATGTAAAAATTTCATACCACATGCGTGCATGTGCACATAAGGTTGCAATGTTTTGTTTCACGGAACAAGTTGCTGACGTCTGGGACTATGATTTTCAGTCTGTTAAAGTAGCTCCATGGAGGATTACATTTGAAACTGTGTGTATTATAGTAGCGTGTGTGTAATGCAATTTGTGAACGGAAATACAATCTGCTGTATCGGGATTTTCCAGTCCCTCGTCTTATGTACGTTGATGCATGCACTTGGCACTATGAGAAAAATGTTGGATTCAAACAAGGTTCGAGCCACTGTGTGTCCTATCACAATGGATAATTGTAAATTGATGAAACCATCACCTGTCGTGCTGTTGTGATGCCTTTATCAACCATGATCTACTCTTCAGCCATCCGGTTTGTATAAGTATAATTGTAATAGGACAATGAACCGGTAGATAAGGCAGATTACATTTCCATTTTAAAAATTGTTTTAAGCATGCACTGCATTCACATGGTTTTAAATGAAATCCTTAACCCACCCATCACCCACTACTATTATAGACTGGAAATCAGAGTCCCCGACTTCACCAACTTGTTCCATGAAACAAAAGATTTTCAAATTCACATGCACGCATGTGTCACGCAATTTTAAATGGAAACGCAATCTGCTGTAAGTGCAAATTGCAAAAAGTTGACCAGGTATGGGAGTTTCTCCAGAGTGATAGATTCCTTTATGTGTATAACAGAAACTGGAAGGAGGAGCCCCATCTGTAGTTCATGTGGCAAGTTATGGTCTGAGCTGTACTTGCTACCCGTACTTTTGTATGGGATTATAACATGCCAATATAGGGATTTACTCACAGAGCTATGCTGTAATGCTATCATTCCACTCTTGTTTCACTACTATTTTATCGTTTGGATCATCCCTACTTTATTTTTAATTAAAATGTAGCAATTATGCATACAGAAGTAAAAAAGTTATTGTAATTTGTAAATTATGTTCTACTGTAATTACGTTGCTATGCATTGCTAAGGAAGCGCTATTTGGACAAACCATTTTAAACAACATATTACACACAAAAGTATCTTCTGAACTGTTTTATAGATTGTTGCTTGTGTTTTTTTGCCACAAATTCTCTACAAGCCCTTAAAGGCTGCCCTTCAATTTTGATTCAGATATGTAGGGGAAATGCCCCCTTCAAGTTGAAGAGATATGCTTTTCCTAGTAGCCTAAGAGGCCTGCTGCAGTATTTTTAGGTAGTTAAATACTTAAGCAGCCCTATGATAAGGTAATTCACAAAGTTTGTAGAGAGTTGCCACACCTGTATTCCAAACTGGCAAAAAGAAACTGCCTCAGTGCAAAGTTTACTTATGTTGAAGTTTAACATATTGGCTTCATTTAGTGTTTAATATTGACCACTTGACTATAACCTTCAACACGTACCTTTGCCTCTTGTAGCTTTTCGCCTCCCACGAAGCGTAACTATAACAAACTACTTTAAACCGCAAATTACACACAAAAATATCTTCTCAACTGTTTTATGGTGCGTCTATCGTGTTTTCTCACGCAAATTGTTTAGAGAAACCCTTGTGAGAGGCTGCCCTTCATTTTCATTCGCATAAGTATGGATAACACCCCCTTTCAGCTCAAAGTATACGACGCTATCTCTGGTAGCCTAGGAGGCCTTCAACGTTGTTTTGAAGTTGTTAAACATCTATAAAACTGAAAGGGAAGATCATTCACGAAGACTCGCCATACCCGTATTTCAGACCGCCGAGAAGATACCACCACAGAGCAAAGTTTATGTATAGATATACTAACCCCAGGTACCTGGCGTTAGTATGTACCTGGCGTCAGTATATCTATGGTTTATGTGTGTGGAAGTTTAATGCGAACTTAATTTAGCTTTCAATTCTTACATACTGGCTGCTTTTTACCATCTAATGATTTTGCTCATGTGGGTGTATACGGACAAACATAGATAGGTAGGTACACACACACACACACACACACTTTTCTGAAAACAATTTATCGGTAAACAGGCGCATGCCCACAGCCAGCCTTCGACCGATTGTGGGCATGCGCCTGGTTTAAAAATAACTTTATAGCGTAAAGCCTAATTATTCCAAAAATGGTAATATCTAAATTTGGCTGTAGACAGAATAGAAAACTGCACGTCAGTGTCCTAGAATTAATTGCAGTGTTCTTATGGCTCAGTACTGATTAGGCCTTTGAACATGCGGTTGAGATTATGTCGTAAATAATGAATGAATAAATAAATGATGTTTGAGAAAACTATGAGGCCTAGAGACATGAACTAAGTGGCGATAGATTCACCTGTGAATGAAGGCACAATCGTATAATACCTGTAAGTACGCCTGTTCGTGCCGATGACTTGACTGTATGTGTAATTCTATATAATGCCCAGTACCACACCCTTGCTTAATTACAGATTGCACAAAGGAGAAGATTAGTAAACATCCACGGAGGAGGTCAGAGGCCACCTTACACATAAACAAGAAGATTACAAATGCTTTTTATTTTTTTATTAAGGTTGCTGAAGGTCTGTCTGGTCCTACAGCCTGTTTAAAGTTGTTACAGAAAGTGTGTTTGAAAAGGTGGAGAAAGTAGAAAAAATCCATGACTGGACTTAGGCAGCCTCGAACCTGCAGCCATCCGATTAATGCTCGAACACTTACAGGAGTCTGCCAGGCGGTCAGGATGTTTTCTCCTTGTCACTTTCATGTATATGTATCCCAGGAACTCTAGAGAGTGACTTATTATCTCAAAGTACTCCATGTGGAACCAAATGGATATTAGTTTATTTATTAAGGCTTTACAGCACAAGTGCTGAAGGTCGCTTGTAACTGTATATTTTGTATGCAGAATATGCGCTCCAGGCATCAGTGAACAACCAGCTGATGACCAGCTGGGATACCAGCTGATGCACTTGTGAACAACTAGGTAATGAGTGTTTCATTGTAGTACTTGTATTGTACATCTTCATCCTTCACCTGATTTGCTAACAGCTGGAATTATTTTCCACCCGGCTTAACCACTACTCTACTGTGAGTCTGTATAAACAAGAAGATGCATTGCTGCATATACAACAATGTGTAACTATCTCCTGTATGTTGTGTATGGCTGTATACATAATATTATAGACTGTGATCACCGTGCCAACTAGTGCCAATACCACACTGCTGATATACTGGCACATTACCAGTGGCCTCTAGTTACAACAGAGTCTATCTTCAGAAACACGTCACACCTACAATATATTCTTTCAATATAGCTAACTTAACTTTTTGTGTTTTGGTATTGTGGTTTTCTGATGCCCGTTAAACTCCCTGTCTGTGTACGTGTACGTATGTATCATTTCCACTGGCACACACACTGCTCTGATTGCTGGCTATGGCACTGTTTATACTTGCCCAATGGGTAGGTTGCAACGTTGGTGTATGCCCAGCAAAAATGATCTTGCAGGAGTCCTGCAAGTACCTGCAAGGAATGACTTCTCAATCTCTTGCAAGAGTCTTGCAAAATCCTGCAAGAAATGAACGGATTCTCTTGCAAGATCTTGCTTAATGTTCTTGCAGGATCATTTTTGCCTGGGTATACTTGGTTGTATGTGACTGTTACAGTACTGACCATGTACTCGACTCTAAATAATGCTCGACCGCCCTCAGGGGCGTGCGGACTAAATATTATTGTAATCTCATCACACACACCCCCCCATAAAAAGAGGGTCAATACAACAAGAAAAATGGCCTAGATACAACAGTGTGAACCATATAGCACATGTGGACCTAAAAATAAGTGTCTTAAAGCGAAAAGTGATTATCACAAAAATTTACAATACATCTGGAGTCGGTCCTCTTGACAAAGTATCTGTGACAACATTACACTTTTCTGGGATTTGGTGTACGTTGAGGGTATACTCTTGTAGCATCAAACTCCACCTCAATAGACGTTCATTCCTGTGTTTTGCACAATTAAGAAAAATCAGTGGACTGTGTTCAGTAAAGACGTCTATGGGATACTGTGCTGGAGTTAAGTAGAATTTGAGCTGCTACAGAGCTGATATCAGTCCTAAAGCCTCTTTCTCACTGGTGGAGTAGTTTCTCTGAGCACTATTAAACTTCCTTGACAAATAACAGATTGGGTGCTCTAACTTATGAACATCCTCCTGCATGAGAACAGCTCCCACCCCCAAATCACTTGCATCCACATGCATAATAAAAGGCTTCTTAAAGTCAGGCATGGCCAGTATTGGTGCAGTAGTGAGTAGCATTTTAATCTTGGAGAAAGTTTGTTGCTGATCATCTTTCCAAGCAAAGTTGTGTTTTTTCTGTGAAGAAGTATCATCAGAGGCTCTGCCACCATTGCAAAGTTCTTGCAGAACTTGCGATAAAAACCCACCATCCCCAAGAATCTCATTAGCTGATTCTTACTAGTGGGAATGGGAAAATTCATTATCGCCTCTACCTTAGCATGAATGAGCTTGATACCCCCTTTACCAATAACATGCCCTAAATATGTGATGCATGCCTGCCCAAACTCACTCTTTGCCAAATAGATGGTCAGCTGAGCTTGCCTTGGGCGTGTCAAAAATTGCTTCATCCGTTGTAGGTGCTGCTCCCATGTGTCACTAAAGATGACAATATCATCAATGTACCCCTCACATCCTTCCAGGCCTGCAAGAACTTGGTGTATCATCCGTTGAAAGGTGGCTGGTGCATTTTTTCAACCCAAAAGGCATCACTTTGTACTGATAGAATCCAGTAGGAGTGACAAAAGCAGTTACTTCCTTGGCCCAAGGTGTTAAGGGAACCTGCCAATATCCCTTCAAAAGGTCAAATTTACTGATGTACAGTGCACTGCCAATATTATTGATACAATCCTTGACCCGACGAATGGGGCATGAGTCTGTCTTCGTTATCATATTCACCTTGCAGAAATCTGTGCAAAACCTGTAACTCCCGTCACTCTTTGGAACCAGCACACGCGGGGAACTCCACTGGTTCTTGCTTGGTTCAATAATATCATTAGCAAGCATATACTCCACTTCTTTTGTAATGTTGCCTCCAATAAGAAGGGACTGCATATAATGCCAAATGGCACTTGACAAAAACGATACACACATAAATTTCCATTTACCTTATCAGGTCTGGTGGGATCCTTAAACCACAAAAATCTTAGCTGACACTATCCAACAGTAAGTATGCTGAAACCTTACAGCCATCACTACCACAAATAGTTACCCTAGCTGTCTGCAACAACACCCTTTCACCAGTTGTTAGTAATGTATGGGACAGCCTCACATTATTACTTGTTGACACTAAAGAGTCAGCTTCTGTTTCACTAGTAGTTAGGCTAGTTAACAAATTAGTAGATGACTGATTAGCTTCTAAACCAGAGCTCTCTGTTATCTGATTATCACTGTCATACGAGACCTTAAACTGTTTAGGACATATACTGCAGTGGTGATGGCCAACCCTTTTACAATAATAACAAGACTATGCACTAGGACACTGCTTATAAGTGTGACCTACCCTCAAGCATATAAAACATCTTCCCTGACTCACCAACTGACTCTTTCTATTATTAACTGTAACATACCTGTCACAGCTGTCACTATAATTACTGCCCCTACAAAACACACATGGCCTTAATGGCTCACCCTTTTGATAGTTGTTTCTCACACCCTTTTGATGACCTTGTTTACTGTTTACAACTAAGGCTTCAGCTGACAAGTTACCCTCAATAGGTGATACTGGTACAGGCTTAAAACTGCCTAGATTTCTATGACCTTTGAAATTGGGTGGTTTAGACATAGCTTCATAGCATTGAGCATTGGAATGAATAGATATATATTTCTTTAACAATTCTCGTAAGGAAGCAACAGTCCAAACCTCATTTATTTCCTTAGATACTTCAAGTTTCACTTTAATGTCCATGGGAAACTTTGACAATATCTGCTGTACAACACTCTGCTGGTGACCAACGTCTTCCCTTTGAGACTCAAGCTGTCGAATTATTTTCTTTATTGTTTCATAAGTGTTCTTAACTTCATTAAATCGATTTGAAGCAGCTGCAGCTGAGAATAAAGAGCTTCCACAATATGTTCCCTTTTACCAAACCTTTCCTTTAATAAATCTATAACAACAGGATAATTATCATTTGTTACTGATATCCCATAAATAACAGAAGCCGCTACCCCTCTGACTGAACTCTTTAATAACTAAACTTAGTGACAATAGAAATAGCCATTTGTTGATGAACAGATGTATTAAATACATCCCAGAATTCTTGCCAGCGTAAAACATTACCATCAAACGTCGGTAGAGTGAGTTTTGGCAGCTTCATCAGTAGATTAGGTGGCTGTTGTTCCTCAACCAAAGGTTCCTTCGGTAAAGGTCGCTGTTCTGCCCTTTCTTGCAGTCTCAATACTTTCTTCAGACGAGCCTGTAGGCGAGCACTCGTCTCCCTTGAATCAAGCAGCAATTCAACAAACTCATCATCACCTTCCGCTGCCCAGAGGTATTCTTTTTCCTCTGCTTCAACCGCTGCTTTGGAGTCACCCTTGAGTTCCTTTAGTAGCACTTTCCACTTGTCATTACATCTCTCCAACAAAGCCGTGTTCATGTCCATTCGATGAACCAAGTCTTCAATCTCGGTTTCCTCCTTCTCCAAGTCCTTGTCGTTGATAGGCGTCATGAATATGACCCTTGTATTCTTTATGTAACCTTGTAAGCGAGCCGTAGTCGGCCTCAAGAGCTTGCGAATCAGTCCTGGCATCGATACCCTGCTCGCAGAGCCACTTTCTGTGTCGTAGGTTCGCCTTTTTCACTTGCTTTACGGTTGACTGAGTATTTTCATAAAAATGTTGAATTTACACACAACAACTCTATATAGTGCACCACATATTATTACATCATTAGCTCATCATATGACAGTCTGCTTTGGTACATCTGGAAATAGGTCCGCAAACTCATTGACCAAGGAAGAAAGCTGAACCTGCTTGGAGGCTGAAAGGTGCTGCATCTTAGATTCTAAGTTGGCTAAAATGGTTGAATTCTTCAGTTTAACACTGTCACCAGCCATGTTACTATAAAGAGGGAATTCCTCCTGTTTTGTTGGCTTCTCCACCACTATCGATAACATTGGATGAACACCTGGGTCCTGTGCTTTGGCTTTCTCTCTATATGGTTTTAACATGTTCAAATGGCACAGACGATGGGTTTTACATCTGTCTGGGGTACTAATAACATAGTCAACATCATTTACTTTCTTTGAGACTAAATAAGGACCACAATACCAGTTCTGAAGTGTGTGATTCTGAAGTAGCAACAACACCAATACTTTGTTGTTGTAAAGGCTTCACACTATCAACTTCTTTTGTCGTTAGGTAGGATTGCAAGGTTGATAATCGACGCGTCATTTCCTGGACAAGCCCCCAGATTTGTTACGGTACTGACCATGTACTTGACTCTAAATAATGCTCGACCGCCCTCAGGGCCGTGCGCACTAAATATTATTGTAATCTCATCACAGTGACCCAGTCCTAGGTATACAACCAAGTACTAAGAGTAATAAGAAATGTGGTTAAAATTATGTAATAATAATTACTGTTCTCGAAAACTATGAGGCCTAGAGACATGAACTAACCGGGGATAGATTCGCCTGTGAAGGAAGGCACAACCATATAATCGTTGTGTCTATTCGTGCTGAGGACTTAAACGTATGTGTAATTCTATATAACGTCCAGTACCACACCCATGCTTTAATTTCTTATTGTGCGGAGCAAAATTAGCAAGCAGGCGCGAGTGATTGCAGGAGAGCCAGAGGCCACTTTACACATAAACAACAAGATTACAAGTACATTTAAATGTTTCTAATCTGTTATCAGGTGGCGCGATGAGTTCCAAGTCGCCATGCAAAGTGCCAGCCAGGTGGAAGATTGAGAGTATGTTTTCTGGTTAACATAATTGTTTGTTGTGTATTTGTATTATTTTGTATACTTCTGTTCATCCTTTACCTAGCTTTATTTCCTTCTCCAGTGTTCAGTGCCAATAATACATTGCTGCACACAGTTCTATAGTATAAATTGCATCTCCTGTATGTTGTACAGTATTGTGTTACACATAATCATGCCATTGCCACACCATTAATGTACCGGCACTCAGCTACCAGTAGTTTTGCATTGGGCCTGGCAGGCCATTGTGTGGAGAATGCCGGCACAGTTTTCAGCTGATAAGTTTGTGTGTGTAATTTTGCATAGCTCTCAACCTGAAGCCTTTCAGTGCCAGGAGAGTGATCGCTTTGTCACAGAAGCACAGTACCTCTTACAACCAGACACTTTTCTGGATGCACTGTGCTTTGTCATTTTCACTATTACGTTCTGTACTGGCCATTCATGGGAGCAGAAAACTGTAGTCAACATAGCTCCCTGCTGTCTCCACTGAGCTGCGTTTAGTGGAAAGCCATATTCTTGTTGATTAGAATAATTGTGGTTTTCTTTGTTTTATTTTAATTTGTTGTTTTGTTATCACCATTATTTTACTTTGAACGGAAACTATATAAACACTGCCGTAATTACATCCCATACAACCTGATTGAGATAACAAACACTACATACACAAAATGTGCCCTTAGGCTGATAATTGCTCTGTGGTTGTGTTTGCTGCTTTTTATTTACCTACATACTGTAAACTACATTATTGTGTCTATACATAGTTACAGTCTGCAATGCTACCGCACAATGGAATTATACTTTTTCTTGGTGGCATATCCATTATTTTCTGGTATTGGATTTTTATTCTATTGAAGGTACTGCCATCTTTCACAGTGATCAGCTGCATGCAGCTGTTCTTCTCCAAAATTTAATTTCAACTTGTAGTATATCATGTTATCATATTAGGACATATGGCCCAGCTCATATTAAAAATAGCTCAGATAACAGTTTCTAGTGAAATGCCCTGCTTCTTTTATCATTGAGGTCTGCTCTTGGAAAGTTCAGCAGCCATGTCTTCATCTAGTACCCTGATTCATCCTCATTATAAACATTATAATTTTAACAGGAGGACTAACGTTTAAGTTTCATTGCTTGCAGGCATGAGATTCAATACCATAGATATGAGAGCATGCATGCACTTGCACCTCAACTTGTGAGAATCATGCTTATGTGGTCAGGTATTCAATACAACGTAATAGTAGCAGGTCCTCACAATTGTAATTGCGTATATCACTTATGTTTACTGTATGTGCATCTTTTTCATCGCACACACTGTGCTGGTCATGCACTGTTGTACATTCGATCCCCATTTGTAGATTGCCCCATTGGTGGTTGTACTTGGTTGTATATGCCCCAGTCCTAGATAATTATACAACGAAGTACTAAAGATAATACGAAATGCGGTTAAAATTATAAATAATGAATAAATAAATAAAAAATAATGTTTGAGGAAACTACAAGGCCTAAGGCTTCGTACTCACCAGGAATAGAATCCATGTTGTATGAAGAGACAATCGTATAATGGGCAGGTGTTTCATGGAGGTGATAGAAATGTACAACAATTTTATTTAACGCTGATCAAAACAGTTAGCACGTGACACTCACTACTACTGATAGACCAGGGGGATTCTAGACAAGTGAACTACTGTTCATTTGGGTTTTAAAGTGGGTGACAGCGACTATTTCGATTGAAAGACGAGTGGTTGCTAAGCCTGCTTAATGAACAACATGATTGGAAGTTGCTACTAATCACTGGGGGTTAGTTTATGTTTGCTAAAACACTTTGATAGTCTTGTTTCTTTAGTCTCACGTAACTAGGCCACCTTCACTCGTGTATGGGATGGAAGAAAGCCTCACCTGGCAGGCCATTGTGTGAAGAAAGTGTAGTTTCCAGCTGGTAAGTTTGTGTGGTGATGCGTTTAGCTCTCCACCTGAAGCCTTTTTAGTGCCAGGAGTGTCCAGGCTGATCACTGATATGGGCCCTGAGAAAACTACATAAATATTCACTGCCAAACTGCATAACGCTAATGGAGAGAACAAACACAACATACACTAAATGTGCCCTTAGGCTGATAATTTCTGTGTGCATGGTTGTGCTTGCTATTAACTGCTATTATTATATGTAGCTACAGTCTGCCGCCATTAGCAATGTTCCACATACTTGTGCACACTGACATATCCATGAAATTCTGTTGTTGCACTTCAGCCACATTTGTTCTCCAAATTTTTTTTGGTCTTGCGGCATATCCACGGCATCATGTGATCATTTTAGTACAAATGACCCAGCTGATGTTAAATATGTACATAACTCAGCTATCAGTTGTAGGTGACAGACAGTTGAAATACTCTGCTTTTATCCCAATCTTACCATGATCTGCTCTTGGCAACTCCAGCCATGTCTTAATCCAGCGCTCTAATCCATCCTCATTTAGACATATCATGTAACACAATTGCATAAAATTAATGTAATAAGTATTTGTTGGTGTTTAAGCTTTATTGCTTGTGGGCGTCAGATACAATACCATAATTCTCACAATTTAAAGTGCAATCTCACATCTCCATGGTCGGATAATCACTGATTGTAATTGCATACTAATGCATCCCTTATGTTTACAGTATGTGCCATTCAATTCCTCTAGAATTGTATTACTGTGCATCTTTTCTACCTGCACACACTGTGTTGGCCATGCACTATTTGTACATGCCCCATTAGTAGGTTGTCCCGTTGGTGATTGTACTTGGTTGTATCTGCCCCGGGCCTAGATAATAATAATAATAATAATAATACTAAAGTATGGGTAGCAAATGTAGCTCGAGCTATAACTGGCCACTAACACTGCGGATTCGGCTCTTCTTTCCAGCTACTATTCTGTACAGGTAGAGGAATCTGTCCATCTGGAAGAATTACTGGTGAGTGGTCTATTTTCTCTGATTTGCATTTTCTATGTACATTTATCACAGTCATTCACCGTCGTGACATATTAAAATGTAACACAACGTGTTAAAATATCACGTGTTTTTAAAATGTTTTGGCAGTGCTTATAGTCTATTATTAAACTATATATGTAACTGGATCTACAAAAACCATTCTTATCGCCCAAGACAGGAAGTTTGATTTTTTCACACAAACACAAAGCTTAATGAATGCACTATCAAGTTTCACTGCCACAGTCGACCAGAGTGAAGCGGTCTGCTTTTGCTGGCTGCTTTTTTAAAGCACAGTGGCGAGCCGTACGAGTGATCTGGGGTCTTGATGGAGCCCTGGCCAACCATGAGATGGCTGTGTGTGGCTGTACAACTCTGTGGTGCTGGACAATGACCTGTGCTGTAAATTTCCTTTCATTTTAGCCAGTTCTGAGGCCTAAATGGCCCATAAATTGGCCTAATTCATTCCAACAAGTTTCTTTTCAATTTTTGAACACCATCTTGCCCGCCTTCCAGGGACCCCGCCTCCCACCCTTCTGGAGCTCACCTGATACAGACAACCTCGGTTTAAAAACTATCTAAAATGGCGGGAAACTTAGCTGTTGACTACTTCTTCAGTGGATGATCAGGAAGGTAAGAAATTGTTGTGAAACGTGTGAAAATTTTGGTATGCGTAGCTACCACCATTGGCCAGCTACAACACTCTGAATATTTAAAACCGACGTTTCTCGATACTTTTAAATGGGCGATAAGACCGGTTTTCCCAGAGACAGTCGCATATCATCATATTTGCCTGCTCATGGAGAGTCAGAAAATCTTTTGTTTCATTCCTGTAGCCTCATCAGTATGCATGTCACATGCATTTGTTTACAGTGTGATAAACAAAATTGTTATCATTTCTTCAATAAAACTGCTTTCATACATACGTAACTATGCAAGTGACTAGAGGGCCTTAACCGTATACCTTGGTTAATTTGCCAATCAAATTTTCATCTAAATTTCAACACTGTAGACTAATGCAAGCAGAAGTCATGAAACCACCTATAGTTTATTTTTAGTATAATCACTGTACAAATCCATTTCCTTGCTCTTCCTACTGTCCTGCACTATAACTCCAAAACTACTCACAACAACAGGCTGAAACTTTGGTGACCCATTCCATGGACAATGCTGAGAAAGCAAAAAAAATTGGAAGTTGTGTGAACTATGCAGGATTTTGTTGAGACGGTTACAATTTGCAACTGTGTTATCTATCCCATGGGACTATAGGCATGCAGTTGGTTTTAAAATGTATGTTGTATAATGATAAAAAACTGCAGAGTAGAAACATTACTTTGTGTCAAGTGCTATGTAGTATCTATGTACTGTAAATTGAGAATGGTGTGACAAATGGTTCATTCTGTGTATCTTGTTATGTATATCATAGGTAGGTTATGGCTGAAGCTTACCTCAAAGCATTAACACAGATTCATGATGAACTGGCTATTGCTCTTGTAAGCTATGTGGATGACATTGAAAAGCAGTTGATTGAGAAGGAAGTGTTATCAAGGTATCAAGCTGAGTGCTTGCATAAACAGACTAACTCCAAGTTAAAAATACAGTACATATTGAAGGACTGTATACAGTTTCAGTTAAACAAAAGGAATGATAGTCAATTTCAAGTCTTAAGGGATTTTTTGAGAACCGCTAGTAACAGTGATTCAAATCTTGTACCTTTGGTGGTATGCATTGATTTAGAAGAGAAACCAGTGCCAGTTAAACCAAGCCATCAAGTAACAGAGGAAGATAGCCAAAGTCAGCAAGCTACAGATGATGGTGAATCAGGAATTGGTATGTTACAATATATACATGTAGGTGTTTATTATTTTTATTTATTTTTTGTAAATTGTGGTGATTTTCTTGCATGGCTTATTTATCTACTGGCTATTTAAGTTTTAATGTAGCTATAATTATCAGGGAATTACTTAGAATACATGTACTGGTGGTACTGTCTTGTAATCATTGTGGTAGAGTAGATGAGATGCCAACTTGACCATAATTTTGCACGTGGGGTATAAATTGTTGCGCATAGTACTATTGTAAGCCATCCAATCTATATGTTATTAATATAGTCATTCAAATGAACAGTCAGAAGAATCCTGAAGGACAGACATTATGCAAATGTATGCCACAGTAGTAATTCTTTCTACATAAATAGGTATAATTTCCATTTTCCATCATACCACTGAAATGTTTTAGTGCATAAACTTGTAGACTAAGGTTTCCTAAGTATATCATACAGCTTAAGAGTATGCCTACCTTGAACAGACATAATGATTTTTTAAATGTATTTATGCATTAGGTTACAATCCATTGTCTGTAGTATCAAGGGTTTCTGAACCAAAGCAAGAAATGGCAAAGACCAAAACAGGTAATGTGTGTTTTGCAAGTGTACAGTACACGTATATAAAATGATGCAGTATGTATTACATTGTTTATTTAGAAATATGGAGGCAATCTCACAATAATTAATGATACCAATTAAGGGCTACATAGTTTGTTGAAGGGCCATGAAATAATCAGAGATCACTGATGTATGTGACCCACTGAGCAAAAACTAGACTTGTTTGCTTAATTCTGTTTTGGAGATAAATGCCATTGAAACTAGCTATTTAAAATTTAAAAAGAAGTAGAGGGATTGATATAATAATTATTCATGCTAAGGAAACAAGCTCAAAAATGTTACAGCTGAAATGAGAAACGGAGTTGAAATGAGAAACGGTCCATGCAATAAAAAGTAAGGAAACAAGATTAGATGGCTACTTGCTAAAATGAGACACACTTTAATCCCTACTTTTGGCTAATTTGATGGTCTCATTTCAAGATGCTAGCCAAAAGTAGGGATTAAAGTGTGTCTCATTTTAGCAAGTAGTCATCTAATCTTGTTTCCTTACTTTTTATTGCTGGTTCGTTTCTCATTTCAGCTGTAACATTTTTGAGCTTGTTTCCTTACTTTTTGTAGTAAGTATAATTATTATATCAATCCCTACTTCCTTTTAAAATTTTAAAATAGCTAGTTTGTTTACTTTTTATGTCTAGCTAACTAGCTATATTATACTCTTTGTTTTCACATAGTATAAATATCACTTGAAGCAGCTATCTTTTACCTTCGTATGCAATAAGCACCTCTAAAAATAATTATCGTTTTGTCTTTTAAAGCTATTACAGCAACTGTTCAAGACTTCAGTTGCATTTCTAATGGCCTAAATGTCGATGATTTAACAGTAAAGCATCGCTGGAGATTCCATCATTAAGAGTGGAACCCTTGCTTTTAGAAGTCTGGAATCTGTCCCTCAAAGGCATTATTAGCTAGCTACCTTGCAAAAAAACTAAACTGGTAAGACTATAAAATGGCTACCCAGCCTAAATATATGCTAGAGACAACTCCTTGGCTACTAGACCCATTCACCATTGTATTATGCACATGTACAATCATGTGTTTGGGTTGTGGCACGTGCCACGACTATTAAGCGCCGCAACAATTAATTATCCTTAAAGAGGAACAAAGAAACAAATGAATGATGAAAGTAAACAGCATGGTGCAGTGGACAGAACATAATCGGAACAACAGATTTATGAATCCGCCATCATTACCTTGGCTGTCTGAAATTTCTGGAGCCGTACACCTACTACAACTGGGTCTTACAGCAGGCAGTCAGGTAGACGAAATCCAGGTGAATTTTGAAAATTTTAAAACTCACTGTACATCGAAACGTTTGACTTTTCGCTTTGTTTAACCAGGTACACCATCATTACAACAGTGCTAATGCATTCCAGGTGGTTTTTCGGGTAAAACTTAAAATGCGAAAAATTACAAAGCCATATGATTTTTTATACCAATCCCTACTTATTAAGTATTGTACTTAATAATACATTAGGTAAAAACACGTGCTACATAAATAATTTTATGCAACATTTTAATCACTTCAGTAAACAGTGAAGGAAGACTTGAATTAAAATATCTAATGTACCAATCGATCTGCCTCTTCATGGAGAGTAGGAATATCTTTGCTTATTTCATGAAGCAAACATGATTTACGTGTGTTTGTTTATGTTGCGGTAAAACGTAACTTTATCATCACCGTTTTTAAGCTTGAACAGCATTCTTGCTTGATAGCATGGGTGTATTTAGGCCAAATATTATACCTTGATGAATGCCCCAGTTCATGGTGAATAGAATGACACAGGTCCCAGGTCTGTAGCCCATTGCACTTAAGACTTACGGTCGATTAAACGAGCACTTGTAATTTTTTCTGTATAGGCACTGTACAAATTGATTGTTTTGCTCAGCTTGTTGTCTAGAACTATAGTTCCTAAAATACTTACCAGAAGAGGCTGAATCTTTAACAGTCCATTGCCTTTTCCCTCTAGAAAACAAAAAAGCCAGCTCTGCAAACAAGTCGGGTTTTCACACAGCGGGTCACGTATGTACTGTTTTAGTGTCTTGTTTACATAGCGCATTTTTGTACTCCATTAACCAAATGATATGGTAGTACCATTTAAGTAGGGATTGCGGGGGAAACTTTCGCACGCCGCCCAAAATTCCACCTTCAAAAATCATCCTAGAGACATTTAACTAGACAAAAATCACCTTTATGGAATAGTACTAGTCCATATAATACATACTACAGCATTAAATGTAACAAAACACTTACAGGTGGCCGGATATAGAATTTTTTTTTTAAATCGCCAAAACTTGAATTTTAGTCTCACTGACGGCCTCACTGCCTCACTGCCTGCCTCACTGACCACAGTCGCATAGTTAGAGGCCAAACGAAACAGCGCACGGTCGCCATTTTATGTCACAATAACAAACTCACCAGTGGGATGTGCCTTTTGGGGTTCTGACGAGTGTAGGCCCTCTGCACCTTGTCTTTTCTTTTATCTTCAATCAGGCTGCTTGTCTTCTTCATCCAACGAAACCGTATTGAGGCGTTAATTTTCCGTCTCAACACTTTCTTTAAGCAGCATATTTAGACGCCACAGAATTATTTCAGAGCTGGATTTCAGAGGCGCTTCAGTCCTGGCGCTACTATAAGAGGTATACTTGCTAGATATCTGCAACTTCACAATTGGGATCCGGTTCGCGATAGGTTTGCGACCATGCCCACCAAATAAAGATCTATAGGTGGACTAATACTGAAAGAGTACTGAGACCCAACCACTCAGCAATCTAGCTATTTATTTAGCTAACAATAAACAAGATCACCTCACTCCTTATTGGTCTAGCTAGCTAGCTGCATACTCCTTGGCTGACTCGAAATATACTCTAATACAACAGTCATGTATGATAGAACAGTTACATTGTTCTTCTGTTATGTTTATAAAAAAAACAAGCAAGCACAATATAAAATTAGTATAATTACATTAATTATTGTTCTAAAGGAGACAGGTACCCCTTGCTGCACTCTTCAGTAATGTGTATCAGGGGATCGCGTCCTAGATCCAAGCGTCCCTGTGTGCCTCCAGCCATCGACCTTGCTGTTGTTGAGGAGAACCCCAAACTATAGCGAAGTCTGCCCATAACCACAGAATATGGGAACTCCACTTCTCACTGAGCAAATGGGCAAGATGATGGTATCTGCCTTTCCCAAACCTACAGATGTGGAAAATACAAGTAGACTAATGCAAGTTACATTGTAGCTAGCTGTGCCACAACAAAGACACTAAACAAACTAGTATCCTAAAAGTTGTTAAATCAAAAAGGAAATAGGAATCTATGCAATAAAATGTAGTGAAACAAGAGATGAATGATGGTGTTACAGCATAGCTCAGTAGGAAAGTCCCTACTTTGGCACATTAGCTATTATTATTTTGCTCCATGCCAAAGTAGGGACTTCCCACTGAGCTATGCTGTAACACCATCATTCATCTCTTGTTTCACTACTTTTTATTACATAGATCCCTACTTCCTTTTTAAATTAAAATACTAGTTATTATTATTGTTTTACTTTTTACTCGACTTTTTATTCGACTTCAGATCTTTATAATAACTACAATGCAAGTTATGACTGTTCTAACCAGGCACGTGCCCACAACCAGCTGCTAGCCTGTAACGCTGTGTACGTTTGGTTTCACTTAGACCAATTTTTGCACTTTATAAAGTTATGTAACGGCTTTGTGGTTGCTCTTGTGTAAACAGCAACTTGATAATTGAATTCCTTGTTCTACAGCAAGTAAATACGTAGACATAATTATAGTTTTATATGAATATATGGTATGGTATGTAAGTTATAGCAGTTTAGAAACAGTAGGTTGGAGCCTCTACAAATTTGGTGGTGAGGGGTTAAGAAAATCTATAGACAAAGTATAAAGCAGGTAAGAAAAGATACTTCTATGTAATATTAGTGGTTAAAGTGGTTTGTTTGTGTTATGCTTCCTTAGGGAGTAGGAATGATTTTCAGAGTGGGGGGCCAAAGCTATCCATAACCAGCTATCCACAAACTGATCAAGACCTGACACACAGGGTCCCATTGATTGGGCTCCTGTAGCTCAGTCCATACGTGCATTTATATAGCGGTGCAATGAAGAGTGTTATCACTAGCTAATAACTCTACAGCTACACTGCATAGCTGTCTGTTCGCTCCCCATCCTGCTTATGGCTGCTATACCTACTGTATGTGCTTGATGCATGTGTATATCATGTAAGAAATCATCGTCTTGTGAAGGTCTTTCTTTTATGCTTATTGTACTTCACACTACAAGAATTACAACATTAACACAAAGTAAAACATCATACCTTGAAGGAACTGGGATGTCTGCTCTATTAGGTGTTCTCAAACTATAAGTGTGAGAACCACATGAATACCACGCTGCATTCACTTTCATTTTCAGTATCCTTGTATGTCTCTCTTTAGACTACTTAATAAATTAACTCTTCATCAAAGTCTTCATATTTTAATCGTCAGTAGTCAGCAACTTCTGTACACTCGCGCACTACAATGAGACTGCCCTCTTAGATCTTCCCATCATAATATCACCGATGTGGCACCACTCTTTCCACTGTTTAAAATTTTTCACTGCACAGGCTCTGGGAAATATTTAAACAACAGATATCACATGCAAAGACTAAACAGAAATAGGCACTTGTGGGTGTAATGCAGTAAATGGCTTGACAGTTGCGGAGGACTGGTGATGACACAAAAGGCAGTGCTGTTGTGTGGTGGTTGTGTGGCTTCTCATATGGAGGTATGTATTTCTGTGTATACAAGCGTAAGAAAAATTAGGAATTTTAAACTAGAGTAGGGACAATGTAGTACTGCTGCAATTAAAAGTACTGGATTGGAGTACCACGTAATGTCCAGCAAAACCATAAGCAGTGAACATCCCTACTGTGCTGTGGAGATTCAACAATCAAAATGCACAGTAGGGATATTCACTTCTTATTATTTTACAGTATCTGGACACTCCGATCCAGCTTGTATCAGTTCTTTATAATATTGTAGCAGTACTACATTGTCCATACTTTAGTTTAAAAATCCTAATTTTTCTTATACTTTTTGTGAAATTTTTGGTCAGTTCATGACCACTATTAAAGAATCACATAATTATGTAAAACATCTTTAGTTTTAATCATATTCATGAGTGAGATCATGATCTGCAGTAATCATGAATCTAATAATTATATTAAAATTTTTAAGTTCGATTAGGGATCATAGAAAAAAGTAAGGAAACAAGGGAGGTTGCCTACACCTGCAGATATACTGGTGAACATTTAATCCTTATTTCAGTATATACATACTACCATGGCTGAAGTAGGGTTCACTAGTATATCTGCAGGTGTAGGCGACCTCCCTTGTTTCCCTACCTTTTCTATGATCCCTAATCGAACTTAAAATTCCTAATTTTCCTTATACTTGTTTGTTTACTTTTTTGTAACATTATTATGACTAGTTGTGATAGACTGACCAATATAGCTACAACCGTGTGTAATGTTTTATGACATCATTAATGGTACCTGTATCTATATATACTGTGTTTCACCTTGTATTCAGTTAGTTGTAGTTGTCTATGTTATTCCTGATATCTATTGAGTTATTAACTATATTAACTGTGGTCGTTTGCGTGCAAGTGATAGGTATTAGCTTATCAGATAGTGATACACGACATATTGGCGACGAGATAAACTGGAAGAATGGCTACTCATGGTTCTGTTTCACCTTTCGACCCGGAGAAAGAAGAGTGGAACGCCTATGTTGAGCGTCTCGACTATTACCTAGTGGCAAACGGCTTTGAGGATGACGCCAAGAAGGTCGCGATATTGATGTCTAACAGTGGACCTACAGTGTATGGAACTATTCGAAGTTTGGTAGACGCTGAAGCAAGGAAGGGAATCAAGTATAAAGACTTAATTGCTATCCTAACAGCTCACTTTGACCCTAAACCGTCACCCATAGTGCAGAGGTTCAAGTTCTACAATCGCACCAGGGCGAAGGGAGAGACCATCGCTGCGTATGTAGCTGCGCTACGCGCGTTAGCTGAGCACTGCGACTTTGGAGATTCCTTATCTACTATGCTACGAGATCGCTTGGTTTGTGGCGTAAATCACGAAGGAATTCAACGCCGACTCCTGGCTGAAAAAGATCTCACGTACAAGAAGGCCCACGAACTAGCAGTAACTTTGGAAGCTGCAGCCAAAGGCAGCAAAGACATCAGCACCACCGCCACTCAGCAAATAGAGCCATTTGTAAATTACACGAAAGGTGTCAATTTTAATCAAAGATCAGGAAAGACAACCAACTCATCACGGGCCAAGCTACTAGATGGGCCCCAGATCAAAACTTGCTACCGTTGTGGAGACAGACACTTAGCATCCCAGTGCAAGTTCCGGACTGCAGAATGCCACCGATGCCACAAGACTGGACACATTGCAAAGGTGTGTAAGTCCAAACCAGAAGAAAAGTCTCACCACAGTGGCAAGAAATCTCACAACTACTTGGAGGAAATCCCAGACCTCCCAGACACAGAGGACTCTTCATATGGATTGTTCACTCTACAAAGTGAAACCCATGACCCAATACTGATACAGCTTGAGCTAAACAATGTTCCTGTCAGGATGGAACTAGATACTGGAGCATCACTGACTTTGATCAATAAGGCTTCCTATGATCTCATTGCACAGAATGGGAAAGCTGCCCTTAAGCAATCTGTAGTGAATTTGAGAACCTACACTGGTGAAGCTGTGAAGATGTTGGGGAGCACCTCTGTAGAAGTGAAGTATGGTGAGAAATGCATACACCTGACTGTTCATGTAGTGGAAGGGAAGGGACCAAACTTGTTAGGTAGAGACTGGCTAAGTAAGCTTAATATTAACCAATTAGACATTCACACCATAGTGGCACCAAGCAAATTAGATAAAGTGTTAGATAAACATGCCTTACTATTTAAAGATGGGCTTGGTATGCTAACAGATGTGAAAGTCAAATTACAAGTTGACCAAAGTGTCCCACCCAAGTTTTTCAAAGCCAGAAGCATTCCTTTTGCTTTAAAAGGCAAAGTTGAGGCTGAGCTGGAATCCCTAGAAGCTGCTGGAATTATCTCTCCAGTTAGTTACTCAGACTGGGCTGCACCCATAGTTCCAGTAATGAAGCAAAATGGTCGTATTCGTATCTGTGGTGACTATCGTGTAACAGTAAATCAGGCAATCAAGGTAGATTCATACCCACTACCCAGAGTGGAGGATTTATTTTCAGCTTTAGCAGGAGGCAAATATTTCTCTAAGTTAGACATTTCCTAAGCTTACCTCCAATTGCCATTAGATGAAGCCTCCAAACAATATGTCACAGTAAACACCCACAAGGGGCTGTTTAAGTACAATAGACTTCCCTTTGGTGTATCAGCTGCACCTGCAATTTTCCAGCGTTGCATGGAGACTTTATTGCAAGGTTGTCAGGGTGTTTCAGTATACCTTGACGATCTTCTCATACAGGGAAGCACTATGGAGGAACACTTAGAACGCCTTGATAAAGTGCTGCAAATTTTAGAAAATTCAGGCTTTAAGTTGAACAAATCTAAATGTGTGTTCCTGCTTCCAAAGGTTGAGTACCTTGGACACATCATTGATGAGTCTGGTCTCCATCCAATGCAGGAGAAGGTGAAGGCTATTCAAGATACACCTGCTCCAAAGAACCTAGCTGAGTTAAGATCATTCCTTGGGATAGTTAACTACTACAGTCGCTTCTTACCCAACTTGTCTACTTGCTTAGCCCCTCTGTATGCCTTGTTAAAGAAAGGTTCACGTTGGTGTTGGAAAACCACACAAGATGAGACATTCCAGGAAGCTAAACAGGCCCTTCAAGCTGACTCATTGTTAGTACACTTTGATTCTTCCAAGCAATTACTTCTTGCTTGTGATGCTACGCCTAAGGGCTTGGGTGCTGTTTTGTCCCACGTGATGGACGATGGACAGGAACGTCCAATAGCTTATGCCTCGAGAACTCTAACACCAGCTGAACAAGGGTACAGTCAACTAGAAAAAGAAGGCCTTGCCATTGTATTTGGGGTAAAGAAATTTCATAATTACATTTATGGGCGACAATTTCACATAGATTCCAATCACCAGCCACTATCCTATTTGTTCAATCAAGCAAAAGCAATTTCCCCTACTGCATCTGCAAGAATCCAACGCTGGGCACTTACATTCAGTGCTTACCAGTACACTATTCGTCACAAAGCAGGCCAACACCTGAGCAATGCTGATGCTTTAAGTCGCCTACCGAGACCAGTCACAACTTCATCTGATTGCTTACCTGGGGATTGGGTCCATTTGCTAGATCACCTCTCATCAACCACAGTAAATGCAGCACACATTAAGCAGTGGACTGATACAAATCCAGTGCTGTCCCGAGTGCGTCGCTGCATCCTACAAGGTTGGCCACAAGCTACACTTGGTAATGATTTTAAGCCTTATATAGCTAGGAAGAATGAACTAAGTGTCCTGAATGGATGCATTTTGTGGGGCTCACGAGTTGTGGTTCCCCCACAAGGACGAACTAAGGTCCTGGCAGAACTGCATTCGTGGCACACAAGAGCATGCAAAAAGAAGATGCCTATTTTTGGTGGCCCAAACTGGACAATGATATAGAAAAAATAGCTAAGGAGTGTCCTAATTGTCAGTTAACTGGTGCATCACCACCAAAGGCACCACTTCATTCATGGGAATGGCCTACTCAACCATGGGGTCGTTTACACCTTGATTTTGCAGGCCCCTTCATGGGACACATGTACTTAGTGATCGTGGATGCCCACTCAAAGTGGATGAATGTAGAAGTTATGCAACAGATCACAGCAGAGAAGACAATCCAGAAGTTGAGATCTGTTTTCTCTACCTATGGTGTTCCACAGAAGATAGTCACAGACAATGGGCCGACGTTTCGCAGTGAACAGTTCCAGGCATTCACTAAAGAGAATGGCATCAGGCACATATTTTCAGCACCGTATCAACCATCCTCAAATGGTCTAGCTGAGAGAGCAGTCCAAACTATGAAGCAAGCTCTCCGCCAGATGCAAGGTTCTGGAACAATATTCGACAAACTTTCTAGGTTTTTATCCATGTATTGTATAACCCCACATACTTCCACAGGTGTGGCACCTTCCGAGTTATTGATGGGCCGTCGGTTACGATCCAGATTTGATCTACTACACCCAGAATACACCTTATCTAAGAAGGTAGATGACAGCCAATATTACCAGAAGAGAGCTCATGACAATCAAAAGCCTTTTCGTGAATTTAGAGAGGGGGACAGCATATACACTAGAGACTTTACTTCATCTAGCCAGAAGTGGATGGAAGGAATAGTTGCTAAAGTTAATGGTCCACTATCATACAACATCAAGCTGAAGGATGGAAATCTAGTCCGTAGACATGTTGACAGTATTAAGGCAAGGATCACTGATGCTAGTGCAACTGAAACTTTGACAGAGACATCATCTGATGATGAGTTAGAGGGAATTATATCTGAATCTACTCAGGAAAATCAAGATGTGACCTCATCTGAACTTGTTTCATCAGCTCCTACTTCTGTGGGATTGGCTACTGATGGATCAGCTGAACTTTCATTAGGACTGCGCAGATCAACCCGTATCCGTCAACCTCCAAAGAGATATGGTCAAGAAGATTCTTCAACTGATGACACTTAAGCTAGAGAGGGGGGAGATGTGATAGACTGACTAATATAGCTATAACCGTGTGTAATGTTTTATGACGTCATTAATGGTACCTGTATCTATATATACTGTGTTTCACCTTGTATTCAGTTAGTTGTAGTTGTCTATGTTATTCCTGATATCTATTGAGTTATTAACTATATTAACTGTGGTCGTTCGCGTGCAAGCGATAGCTATTAGCTTATCAGATAGTGATACACGACACTAGTGAATTCATGCATACCAAAAAGGATGGCTCCAGAGTTATGTTTTCGTCTGAATGCATGCCCCAGTTATCAATTACTGACTTGAACGTGAAGTGGTCACTACTCTTCGCTTCAGCTATGTTCAGCCCATTACACAGAGCAGTATTGGAAATGCCTCTGCGATCAATGTATTCACCACCAAAAATATGGACAATTCCCGTTTACAAATGGGAAGCCATGCATTGCGCAACCACATACCGTAGAGTCTGGTTGTTAAGCGCATGTACTTATTAAGCGCATATTGTTTGTTAAGCGCACACTCGGTTCTGGTACTTAACCATGGTTGATAAGCGCATGTATGGATGAACACGAAAATCCAGCGCTAGTTGCAGCTGTACAAGAGAAGAAACGCTAAGGGTTCGCTAACAGTGCAAGGCACAAAATTTAGTGCGATATATGGAGGTGTGGCCATCGATATGGCCTAATAGCGTACCTTCCACGAAAGTAACGGTGTCATCTAAACTATAAATTCATGCTATTCACGAAGGATTTGAACACAAACTGAGCCAAACTGCGAAGCAACTGCAAACCATACCACCACAAGAGGAACAAATCCATCATAAAATGTTTATTAGACGCATACGCTTAACAAGTATATGTTAATTTAAAATTTTTTCGTCAAACATTTATTAAGCGTATGCGCTTAACAACCAGACTCTACGGTATCAAAACTCATGTTAAATTAACTCATACATTACAATTTTCCGTAAAATATTATTATGTGTAAAATCAATGTACAGCAGCCTATGGAGGTACGTTAGTTTTAAGTTACATTATTCATCATAACTCTGGTTCTGAAGGTGGTATCAAAATTGTTCGGCCGCCATTATACATGCATAACACTCCTCTATCCGATGGTAACAAAATTTATTCGAAGCTAAAGTGTTTACAGCTTGCAAATTTACAACAAACGATGGTAAATAGCAACTTACACAATACAAAGTCCATTGGAGAGCAAATCACGAATTTCGCGTTCTAAATAAATAGTGGCATCACGCCATTACCATAGCAATTACCAATTTTGTTCGGCCAGAATCGGATAGAGCAATTCATAAGGAGTTCAATGATATTATGTTTTATGGTATTTGATCGTGTCTAGTGCTTGCAATTATTGAAAATACAAAATGATGTAAAATGTATGGAGTTTGTATTGGAGAAATTGAAAAAGTGATCCATCTATCCTGAAACCTTTGAAAAATTCAGAGTTTAATCAGTCCATTTCATGGTCTAAGGGCAGAAAACAAACAAAGGACACTGGTAATGTACAATATTGCTGATAAATTGATTACTGGCTGTAAATTTGATTTTGCCATTTTTGCCATTTTGACTTTACAAATCCCAATAGCATGTTTTGATATGATGAATCAACATCTTGGGCAGTCAGTAGGAAAAAATGGGACACAAAGGAGGACAAAGGTAAGTCCATGATGTGTGCATTGTACATACTGTGGTACATGTCAGGACGAAGTGACATTGAAATCAAGCCCATAGCCTTAGCCATTATCAAGTTACACTTGCCTGAGGACATCAGTCAGGTAGGCAGTTAGTCAGTAGAAAATTCCAATTTTTGAAGAAACAAAATTTAACAATGTATTGGGGTTGTACTTAAAGGCACTTTTGGGCTTGGTTATAATAACCTAATCAATACTGCCAAGATGCCAGGATGGTATTGTGAAGCTGGTTTTTGGGTGATTTGTTGGCCAAAAAGACCCAAAAACTCTGTGATCCCTAATATAACAGTACTACCGTACTGTATGATATTCATAAAAGCACAAGGACTGTCTTCTTACATTCCAGCTGCACCTATACTGCTGATATGCACCAACGGCACCAATGACTGGCATAGCTGCAAGACTAATTCACTTACACGCAGCTACGCTAGATTAACTCACTTACAACAATAGTCTACTTTCATACATATGCTTTGTGCATACCCTTCCACAAGCAGTCCATTTTCTGGTGGCAAGCAACATTTCAACTACAATGAAGAACAGCTCACTGAACTACCCACACGTGTATTCTAATATGTTGGTGCAACAACATTGTGAAACATTTATGCCCAGACAATGAAGCCATACTATGTTATGGCCGCTCTAATATATGGAAGGATAAAAGTAAGACAATAGCGTACGTATTATATGGCTATCAACATGCCAAAGGTTTCTTCTTAAGTGAATTCAAAGTGTTTCTGTGAAAGAAGTACAGTAGGACCATAGCTATAGCCACATTTCCACTACACTCGCCTGAATGCATCAGCAAGCAGGAAGGCAGGCAGGCAGGCAGTAGAAATTCAATTAAATAAATTTTTTTATAATTTTGTAGCAACTCGATGAAAAGATTTTGAGTCGATTTGAAGGCTGTTGGGATAGATTTTACCCAACAAATAATGTCATGTTGTCATGAGGGGGAATGGAGGCAAGTTTTTGTGTGATATTTTATCACAGGCGACACCAACTCTTTTGTCGTCCCTACTATACAGTACTATCGTACTGTATAATAGCTTTGGCTGGTTGTTTCACCCTGAGCTACTTGGCCCAAAAGTAGTGAGCCAAAACATGCTTCCCCCGTTCCGATTCCCTTGTTTAGCAGTAGAGATGCAACAATACAGTGTGTAGACGAATCGGTATATTGCCTCTGGTGTATCATGATACAGCGATATATTGCGTGATACAAAGTAGAGTCTAAGCAATGGTCTATGTTGTTTTTTTAATGTTGCTTTTTGTTTTTTAGGAGAAACAAGTGAGCTAATTTTTCTTTGAGAAGCATTACATACTATTCAGTTTAACCACAATGTACAATAATTTGATTGTCATCCATGTTAACAAGCCACAATATGTCGATATATCACAATACACAATATATCGATACGGTTTGACTTTGTATCAATACAGCGATATTGTCTTAAAATGATACAATACGTGATATATCAATATATTGTTGCATCTCTATTTAGCAGTGTATAGCAATGTAATTACAGAATTATAAAACAATATATGAATTACAATATTATAACTGTTAAATTGATAATTCTGTATGTATCACAACAAAACACAAGCTAACCATCTAGCTTAATAACATAGTAAATTGCTAATTATTTCCAGCTACAGTAGCTACATGATGCCTGACTTTTGGAAGTACATTACCACTTAAACATAATGTCGTCTCACGGAAGTTCGAACAATAAAAAACTCAGAATGAATACTCGCGAGTGAAATGAGTGCCATGCCCTTTAATTAGCAAGTTTTTTAATCGCTTGCACTCTCATGAGACAATGTTACGTTTGAGCAGTACCATAGCACAACATCAACTTGTTTATTTTAATCAGTTGGCTACATTTATCAATCTTATATTTGTTTTGTCATACAGTACGATATATTGTTTTGTCATACAGTACGATATATTGTTTTGTCATACAGTACGATATATTGTTTTGTCATACAGTACGATATATTGTTTTGTCATACAGTACGATATTTTATAGTTATAACATGCTTACGAGGGATATGACTAAAATATACGCACGATTCACGAGAGCGCGCAGCGCTCGAGTGAGAGTGCATATATTTAGTCATATCCCGAGTAATCGTGTTATAACTGTTATATTCTACACCCCAGTAGATGAAAACGATTATAGATAGTAAGTTATAGTGAAACAGCACCTCCTGGAGATGGAAATCAATAGAAATTCTTGCTGGATCAGATGTTTTACACTTTTAATGGTGCCACACCCACATAGTCGTGATTAGTGAGTTATCCACGAAGGAGACAAGAGTTTATCGAAACTTGTTCCAGTTCCTGAGGTGAATAATTGTTAGGCGCTTGTTATTAGAGACTTGTTTACCGTTTAGATTAGGATTTCGTGGAATGTGTGAAGTTACACCATATATGGTAAGCGTAGCCACAAAGCATGGTATATCAGTTATATGCCACAGTTTGCCGTGGTATATCAGTTATATACCACAGCGCGGCGCTTTTGATCTCAACCACAGGTGTGATATATAGTAATGTATAGTAGGGACATCAAAGGTGTGGAGGCAATCCGTGATATAATATGACCCAAAAACCTGTTGCGATTTTTCCTCACAACGACATGACAGTATTGGTTGGGTAAAACCAAGCCCAAAAGTGTCTTCAGATCGACCCGAAATGTTTTCGTCAAGTTGCTACAGAATTTTTTTTAAACACTTATTCAACGGAATTTTCTACTGCCTGCCTGCCTGCCCGCCCGCCCGCCTGCCTGCCTGCCTGCCTGCCTGATGCCTTCAGTCAAGCATAGCAGAAAACTGGCTACAGCTACAACCCTAATTCTTTCACAGAAACGTTTCTAGTTCGCTTAAGAAAAAACCTTTGATATATTGATAAACATACAATGCTTGTGCTATTATCTTGTAATTACCTTTTATCCTTCTTTACCATGACCATCAGTCAAGGTTCTACCGCTGAGTGTTGATAGACTACAGTACGGCTTCCATCTACCAGTGTATATTGCATCAAACTATTTGAAAACACGTAGTCACTGGTTGCACCAAACTATGTGAACTCACGCGTACGTGACTCGCTGTTGATATCGATTAATGAGAGCATCTCGCAACGAACTATATAGCAATGTGTAAATCGATAAATAGTTTATTTAGTAACAGTCGGGTCATCCAGGTCCCGCTTTACAGATTATTCATGTCTGACCCCACATGCTAAATTAAATGTTGACGTGTTACTACATGTCATAGCATAACCCTGCTTCTTTCGTGAGCCACGCACTTACTTAAATTACTGTCTGTAGACATGGTAGCCATGCCCATTCATCAGTCTGTATGTATGCACGAATCCACGTCCATTATTGTCTGCAGGCTTATGTAGAGCCACACCCACTGATCAGTTGTTAGTCATAATCTAGTATAATAGTACTGTGATTAACTGTTTTAAAATATTGTGACTGGTTTTGTGTGAAAAGCAGGTTATTTAGTAGTCATGAGCTTGCAAAAAAACTTCACAAACAGGTATAAGAAAAATTAGGAATTTTAAATTAGAGTAGGGACAGTGTCCACACCCACTTACGTAAATTACTGTCTGCAGACATATGGTAGCCACGCCCATTCATCAGTCTGTAGGTATGCACGAATCCACGTCCATTATTGTCTGCAGGCTTATGTAGAGCCACACCCACTGATCAGTTGTTAGTCATAATCTAGTATAATAGTACTGTGATTAACTGTTTTAAAATATTGTGACTGGTTTTGTGTGAAAAGCAGGTTATTTAGTAGTCATGAGCTTGCAAAAAAAACTTCACAAACAAGTATAAGAAAAAAATTAGGAATTTTAAATTAGAGTAGGGACAGTGTATAGTGCTGCAATAAAAATGTACTGAAACAAGCTGGATCGGAGTAGTACGTAATGTCCAAATACTATAAAACAATAAGAATTGAATATCCCTACATTCAATTCTTATTGTTTTATAGTATTTGGACATTACGTACTACTCCGATCCAGCTTGTTTCAGTACTTTTTATTGCAGCACTATACACTGTCCCTACTCTAATTTAAAATTCCTAATTTTTTTCTTATGCTTGTAAGATAAGATACTATTATGGGGCAAGCCACACAACTTTCTAGCATGAATTCAACATGATATCATTTGTGTATTTTATAGAGTTAGTGACTCCCAAGTCTCTACCTCAACAAAAATCTATCCAGAAAAGTAAAAAAACAGGTAAGGCTTACATAAATTATATACTACATTGGTAATGCGCTGTTTACAACTGTATATTTTTTTCTTCGTATATGTATGTACATGTATGCAATTTATCACTGTTGATATTTTGTTGGTCATTACAGAAGAAATGTAGCTTTTAAAAATGCACAAAAACTATTAAAATGAAAAAAGGAAACTACACTTGGTTCAGGAGGGCTCAAACCATGGCCTTCCTATTGGGGGTCTGGTAAAAGGGTAAAAGTATATTTGGTGTATTTTTACATATGCCAAGTTAGTAGTTGACTCTTATATACCTTATCCCATAAACCTGGTCACTACAAAGTTATACTCTTGTAGCTAGGGGTCCAGGGTCTTAACTGAGCCATTGCACATTGCTACAATGTATGTGCTGCTACAGTTCAGCTCACGGGTAACGTCGCATGTACACGCACAACGCGTGTGAGGTGTACTCGAGTGACCCATGTGGATACAGCAAGGCTACAGTAATGCTCCATGATAACAAATTTCACTCTAGAGCGTCACGCAAGGTGAGATATAACAGGACTCACCTAATGATCAACCGAAGTTTCAGTTCTATAAGCCAAAAACTTTCTAAGTAGCAATGCTACAAAATGGCAACAGCAAAAATTGCTTTGTACAGCGATAATAAGCTACAGGCGCTTAATAAAATGATCATAATTTATGAATGCAGTCATCTACCAAGACGCAAGTTGGACCATCAGATTCTCCATGAACAAGCGAATCCATTGCTGGGTAAGTTTTGTCTTCCAGGCTTTTCCTATGACCAGGGCGAACCGGCGAAGGCGAAAACATGAGAAATAAAGTAACAGTGAACCGCTCATCCAACGCAAGGCAGACTAACGCTCATATCTCCCGTCTCCTTAGGCGTACTGACACGAAACAAAGATAACGGAACTCCTCTTGCGTTGGGGATCACGATGCTACCAAGGTTTTTGTTATTATCACTTTACTTCATTGTGAAATAAGCATTTTAAAATTTACGGAAAATTTTTTCGATTTTGTAAACATTCCACCCATTGCGTCCTACAAATTAACCCTGCGTTTATTGCATTCTACTGGCTGTAAAATTATAGCTACTGTAGGCTTGTACAAACATATGGGATTCTTGCAGATCCGGTCACAGTTACTAAACTCAGTGGCGAGCGTTCTCATGCGTAGCGAGCTTCTCGCATGGCTAGTGCTTATCCACGCGATGTTCCACAGGTCTTGTACAGTACATTGCAAAAGAATGATCTTGCGAGAAGACACGAGCATTACTCGCATGTGTATACTCGCGACGTTACCTTTGAGCTGTACTATATATCATTTCCTCTATTTGCTTTCTATATAGCAGGTAGTGACATTTAGATATACCCAAATGCTTCTTTCACTTGTTACGGTACTGACAACAATTCAACTCTAAATAACGACTGATCGCCCTCTGGGGCGCGCGCACTTAAATATTATTATTCTCATCACACACCCCCCCCCCATGAAAAGAGGGTTGGTACAACAAAACAAATGGCCTAAATACAATAAAATTACATGAACTGCCTAAAAATACCAGTAAAACAATAAATTCACACATTACAACAATATTATACCAGTGTCAAAGTCCTCGCGATAATGCATCTGCAACAATGTTGTGTTTTCCTGGGATGTGGTGTATGTTGAGGTGTACTCCTGTAGCATTAAACTCCACCTCAATAGACACTGGTTACGATTCTTTACGCGATTAAGGAAACCCAAAGGATTGTGATTCGTGAAAATGTCTATAGGGAACTGGGCTGGTGTTATGTAGAACTCAAATTGCTGTAGAGCTGATATCAATCCCAATGCCTCTTTTTCGCTAGTGGAAGCATTAAATTTCTTCGAGAAATAACAGATTGGATGTTCTAACTTGTGTACATCCTCTTGCATCAGAACAGCCCCCATTCCCAAATCACTGGCATCCACATGTATCATGAATGGCTTCTCGAAGTCTGGCATCGCTAGTACTGGGGCTGAGGTGAGAAGCCTCTTTATTTTAGACAAACCTTGCTGCTGGTCATCTTTCCACACAAAGCTGTGTTTCTTCTGAAGGAGTCGGGTAAGAGGTTCAGCCACAACTGCAAAGTTCTTGCAAAACTTCCGATAGAAGCCTACCATGCCCAAGAAACTCATTAGTTGATTCTTGCTACTGCGTCTAGGAAAGTTCATTATTGCCTCTACTATGGCATGAATGGGTTTAATTCCCCCTCTACCAACAACATGGCCTAAGTAAGTTACACATGCCTGACCAAACTCACTCTTGGCTAAATTGACAGTGAGCTGAGCTTGCCTGAGCCGCGTCAAAAACTGCTGAATCCGCTGCAGGTGCTGTTCCCAGGTATCACTAAAAATAACGATGTCGTCAATGTACCCTTCACATCCTTCTAGGCCGGCAAGAACTCGGTGGATCATTCTCTGAAATGTTGCTGGCGCATTCTTTAACCCGAATGGCATCACTTTATACTGAAAGAAACCAGTAGGAGTCACGAATGCTGTTACTTCCTTTGCGCGAGGTGTTAAGGGAACCTGCCAGTATCCCTTCAGAAGATCAAACTTGCTAACGTACTCAGCACCACCAATCTTGTCTATGCAGTCCTCCACGCGGGGAATGGGGTATGAATCCGCTTTAGTGATCAGATTCACCTTGCGGAAATCAGTGCAAAATCTGTAACTTCCGTCCCCCTTCGGAACGAGCACGCAGGGAGAACTCCATTGACTCTGGCTTGGTTCTATAATATGGTTAGCCAACATGTACTCAATCTCCTGTCTCACCACTTCTAGCTTCAATGGGTTGACCCGATACGGGTGCTGCTTAATGGGACTAGCATCTCCAACATCTACATCATGAACTGCTAAGGTAGTCTGCTTCGGCACATCTGGAAATAAGTCCGCAAACTCCAAGAGCAGGGAAGAAAGTTGAGTCTGCTTGGAAGCTGTAAGGTGCTGCATCTTCTCTTCTAAGTTGGCTAAAACACCAGAGTTCTTCAGCTTGACGCTATCTCCTGTCATGTCGTTACCCAGAGGGAACTCTTCCCTTTCTGTTGGCTTCTCAACAGCTACCATCAAAGTTGGGTGAACGTCTTGGCTCTGTGTTGGAGCCTTCTCCCAGTACGGTTTCAACATATTGACATGACAAAGGCGACGAGTCTTACGTCTGTCAGGGGTACTGATGACATAATCAACATCATTCACTTTCTTCAATATCAAATAAGGACCAGAATACCTGGCCTGAAGTGTGTGATTCTTAAGTGGCAACAATACCAGAACTTTGTCGCCTACATTGAAAGTGCGTAATTTTGCTTTCTTGTCATACCAGCACTTCATCTTGGTTTGGGCAGATTTCAAGTTCTTCTGAGTGAGTTCGCCAGCAGCTGTAAGCCTGGTACGGAGGGCCGAAACCTGATCCAGCAGGTTTGTGGGAGGTTCTTCTGTAAGCCAGCCTTCCTTCAATAGCTTTAAAGGGCCACAGACTATCCGGCCAAAAACTAATTCAAAAGGACTGAAACCCAATGATTCCTGGACAGCTTCTCGCACGGCAAAAAGTAACAAATGAATCCCCTGGTCCCATTGCTTCTCAAATTGAGAACAGTACGCGCAAATCATAGTTTTCAGAGTCTGATGAAAGCGTTCAAGTGCTCCTTGGGTCTCAGGGTGATAAGCAGAGGATTTGCATTGCTTAATCCCTAATTGGTATGTAACCTGTTGCATGAGACTAGACATAAAATTGGAGCCTTGATCAGACTGTATCAGGGAAGGTAGGCCAACAAGGGTGAAAAACTTGACAAGAGACTCGGCTATTCGGGGTGCCTTAATGTTACAAAGAGGGATAGCCTCTGGAAAGCGTGTAAATCTGCACATAATTGTGAGCAAATACTGGTTACCTGACTTAGTCTTTCGTAAAGGACCAACACAATCAATAATGACCTGACTGAAAGGCTCACTACACACTGGGATGGGTTTAAGAGGTGCCACTGGAATCGTTTGATTAGGTTTACCAACCTTCTGACATACATGACAACACTTACAAAATTTGGAGACGTCCTTCCTTAGATGTGGCCAATAGAAATGGGTGAGAATTCTGGAGTACGTCTTGTTGACGCCCAGATGGCCTACCATGGGTGACTCGTGAGCTAAACTTAGCTCTTCTCCTCGGTACTTTCTGGGTACAATTATCTGGTGGACAACCTGCCATTCCTCATCAGCAGGGGCATCTCTTGGTCGCCACTTCCTCATCAGTATGCCAGATTTAAGGTAGAAACATTGTGCTTGACGACCAGCCTCTTCCTCACTAACAGCAAACTGCGCCAACTGGTTAACCTCTTGATCACTCTCCTGATCAGCAATGAGTTGCCTACTAGATACAGGAAGGTTACCTGCATCTTGTACTGTTCCGCGATCATCATCAGTCTGGTCACCTCGATCCTGCAGTACTGACTGACTCTCTACAGCCTGGTCAAGTACATCTTGCGCTAATGACAGGTTGTCTTCAGCCTGGTCATCTCCCTCGTCACTTCCAGTATCCGGCTGGTTGGTAGGTGCACAATTCTGTTGTGCCTGAGCACGTCGCGCTGCTGCTCTTGTCACCACACAAGCTGGGAAAGTGTCTGAAACCCCATCAGTAGTAGGTCTTGAACACAGTATTTGCTCAGTGTTGCTAATAACTTGCAAGTCAGGTTGAACCTTGCCACCGGCCAGATCGTTGCCCAGGATTAGAGACACACCTTTCACTGGTAAGCTAGGTCTGACTCCTACTACTACGGGGCCAGATACCAAATCCGACTGAAGGTGTATCTGATGAAGTGGTACTCTCATTACATCCAGGCCTACTCCTTGGATGAGCACACTTGCACCAGCAGAAGTCTGATCCGACAACGGCAAAACATGGGAAGCAATAAGAGACTGTGTGGCACCAGTGTCACGTAAAATCTTCACAGCCATAGTATCTCCACCCTCTGGAAGGGACACGCGCCCTTCGGATACAAACGGACGATAACTATCCAAGTCCTGTGGCTTGGGACTAGGAGGGGAAGGTCTATTCACAGCTTGAACCAATGAGTGGCCAGTAGGATGATTCCTCCTCTTTTCCAAAGTGCGACATTCTGAGATCACATGCCCTCTCCGTTTGCAATAATTACAAATTGGTCCATCAGAGGTAAACCTTTGCATATTCCTCTGAGGGTCTACTGCACTACCCATGGACTTGAAATCGGCATGAGTGCGAGTAGTGTCACTGTGCAACCCTCTATTGTGCGAATTATGTGAACTGTCCGAAAAAGAACTATGGGTTAGGGAGTAGTCGTCGGCGAGTACTGATGCCTGCTGGAGACTGTCTGCCTTTTGTTCATCGATGTAGGTTTTGATACTATTGGGCAAACAACTCTTAAACTCTTCTACAAGTATGAGCTGGTGAAGCTTCTCAAAATCTTTTACTACTTCTTTAGAAGCACACCAACGATCAAACAAGACTTCCTTGTCCCTGGCAAACTCCCTGTATGTTTGTTTGTCCTGCTCCCACAATTCCGAAAATTCTGACGGTAGGCTTCGGGAACGAGCTCATACGCCTTCAAAATAGCCTGCTTAACATTGTCATACTGCTCACTCTGTTCCACACTCATAGCTGAATACACCTCCCTGGCCTTTCCAATAAGCACACTCTGGAGCAAAACCATCCACACATCCTTCGGCCACACCAGACTAGTGGCCACTTTCTCAAAGTGCAGAAAGTACTTGTCTACCTCCTTCTCTTGAAATGGCGGGACAAAGCGGATGTGCTTGCTCACATCAAAGGGTAATGGAGGTCCAGGGGAAGGTATTGAAGGAGCTACTGTTGCTGCCTCTAATTCTCTCAACTTCAGTTGCAGTGACATTTCCTTCTCACGTACTTCCAACTCGCGAAGCTTCACTGTAGCCTCTCGTTCCCGTTCACGGTCTTGAAGTTCTAGACGCTTCAACTCTACGACACTGGGGTCTACAACTGGGGATTGAGATTCATCGATCTCCTCTTCGGAAACTAGCTCTTCATCTACTAAATGTTGAGTGACTAACCGACAGAGTTCATTCTTTCTAGTAGACGAAGTGAACGTTAAGTTAAGCCTTGTGGCTATTTGCTGTAGCTGAGACTTCTTCAGCGACTTTACCACTTGAAGCGAAGGATCGCTAAGAAACGAGTCAACATTGAAATCTGACATGGAGCGAAAGTCGACGATAGAACCCTACGAAAACAAACTGGACCGCAACAAACCAACAGGATGACAAAAGAATACCTTTACAGGTGCCTGTAAACCCGGCACCAAGGACTTTTAGAGGTGAGTTAAGAAAAAAATGGCGGACGCCTTGGAAGAATCCACTCTGAACAACGACGATATCGGCTTTTCACCGTAGGCGAAGGTTGCAAAGGTTCCAATATAAAATTCTTTTGTCAATAGGTAGGGTTGAAAGGTAGAACATCGACGTATCGTCTCCCGGACAAGCCCCCAAGTTTGTTACGGTACTGACAACGATTCAACTCTAAATAACGCCTGATCGCCCTCTGGGGCACGCGCACTTAAATATTATTATTCACTGTTGGGCACATGCAATTATGTTTGATTATTGTCATACAACCTTCTGTAATGTACTGTACATGGTCAGTATTAGTCACATGAGTCCGTGATATTGGGGCTGTGAAAGCAGTGCATGTAAGCACATCAAATTTGCCTACTTTACAAACCTGTATGAGACACATGCCATTTTACTATGACCATACAAGTTCTGCTCTTATATATGTATAAATAGCTAGCTACAATAAGTGGCATTAGTTACCAAATGCAGATATCCCATTCTAGTAATGAAATATACCTTGTTATGTGATGGGATGTAGCACATGTCCAGTTTTTACTGGCCCATTCACATATTATAACAGGCCTGTCTTATAATTCCATCACATTATCAAAAGTGTACCAAAATTGTAAATATGGTTTGAAAAAAACTTGTTAAAAGAAAACTGAACACATTTTACTTGCAAAATTGGTATAATATTCAGCCCAGTATATTCCAGTCCAGTAGTCCAGTCCAATGATTAGACACCACCATACTAGGTAAATATAATGGAACCAGTAAGCTCCTCTTATAGCTATTAACAAGTTTTATAAGTGAGAGCAATAAATATCAGTGAGAAAATATGCACAGTTTTTTCATGCCAATTTTATGTTTATCTTTCTTTATGTATTTTATGCGTATCGGTCATACATAGGTAATGAAAAGTTGAATAATGTATTACAGAAGGTATCAAAAAGCAGACTTACTCTTCGTGTACGTTGTTCCATTGTATTATTTACTGGACTACCCGAAACTGACAGGGTATCAGTCTGTAATTTAGTCATGAAAAGAAATCGTCACAAATCAAATTCTGGAACAGTTTTTGTAAAAAATAAATTTTCGTTAACAAGAAAATCCAATGATTGGGAAGAAGTCACAATTAGTGATCTATATTTATATATCAACAGTGCAACCAAATTAAAGCACTTAAATGCAACTGAAATAAACACAACTGAAATTTGGAATATAATGATACTACTTGACATTGAGATCCCTCATTTAACAGCTTATAGCCCACATATCTTGCCCCATGCTTTGGTTACATGTGTGGTTGATGATTTTTGCAAGCTAAAGAAATCATTTGAAGAATACGAGCAACATAAGGATGACTCTTCACTAGAGTGTTTTGATAACCTGTATTTGTTCAAGAGTTTTATATCTGCTAATTGTTTGAAAGAAGCTTCTAAAAGTGATGGATTGTTTGATACACTAAAATTGGCAAACACTGGTGATTGCAATAACATGTATACAGCTTTTGTTGGCACATACCGTGAAAAACCATTTGAGACAGAAATAATTGATCATGGTTTGAAATGTATGCTAGACGATATAAACTGCCCCAATGAAGTGGATCCATTATCTACACTACATTTAGGTAACTGTAAACTTATATTCTCCATCAACATAGATAAAAATTCTGACGAAATTTCTAGAAATCTGTACAATCAAATGGATCGGCGCTTATTAGAGCAAACAGTGTACAAAATACCTGTTGTTTGGTTAATGTTGCTTCTTGAATTGAAACAACTATGCATTACCAAATCTGTAAATTACATAAGCCTTACTGAAGTGTTGGAAAAATTATGGAAATTTGACAGTATTGAGTTAAGAGCTGCATTGAAGTTGTTCAGCAACCTGGGAATTCTGTTCTTTCTTGAAAAAAGCTCTAGCTCAGATGGCTATATATTTTGTAACTGGAATTGGTTATTCAAGGTGCTAAATAATTTCATGAAAAAGACCATACCAGATGGAACAACTACATTCAGAGCCCATAATCTTTTTGTTTATGAAGGCATATTGAATCAAAAGATGATTACTGATGTTTCAGGGACTTTCAAAATAGAAATCAAACTTTTAATGCGACTGCTTATCCGTTTCAGACTAGCAGTGCCACTGCGTCGTAGTACTGTACAAAGTACTGAATATTTTATACCAGACAGACTACCAATTGTTATAAATGTTGATGAAATTCTCTCTGAGTATGGAGAACTCCAACTTGCTCCCTTAATGATGACATTTTCAAAGGGTACATTACATCCATCACTTATCTTTCGGTTTGCTGGATATCTCCTAGAAAATTTGCCAGATTATTGGTCAAAACCCCGCGAATCTAGTGCAAAAAAGCAATATACATTTAGTAATTTGATCACTTTTCCAGTTGGGAGTGGCTACTCAGTTACCTTATATTACAGAGTATTTTACTTAGAAGTTCAAATTAGGAAAACAATTGACTGCAAAAGTGATGCTGATTTTACATTAAGTGATGTCACTACTGCATTTAGAAAGGCATGTACTTCCTTTAAAGAAAATAAAAGTAACATTTCTTGTGGTTTTCTATGTACTGTTTGTAAACATGATCATCCAAGACATATGATGATGCTTTCTAAGGCAAAGCGTGTCTATTGTTGCAAAACAATGCAAATGGTTTCCCTAAAAGATGAACGGTATGCTGCTTGGGTTAAGGTACATATATGTCCTTATACATATAATTCATATTGGTGTATGCATCTGTAAGTAGCTGTGTATGTATGTATGTATGTACATACGTATTTGTGTATGTATATATGTATGTACGTACATACGTACGTATGTATGTATGTATGTATGTATGTATGTATGTATGTATGTATGTATGTATGTATGTATGTATGTATGTATGTATGTATGCATATGTATGTATGTATTAGGGATGCCACGACATACAGTACAGCTCACAGCTAACGTCATGGGTACTCATGGTTTTATTGCTAGTGACTCGCATGAAACTCATGCAAAATTATGCGTTCATCTCGAGTACTCATGCAAGTATTCAAAGGCAGCTAGCACTGCTGCAATAATACATGTGTAATTAGGTTTTGTGTTTAATCCGGGTGTTATTTCTCGTTTTACATAGGAACTGGTGTGCAGATTTGGAGAGGCCAATTGCTATGTGATATCCAGCTATGTAGCTAGTGATAGCTACATGGAATATTGTTCTTACATGTTTTCACTAATAATATTATAACTGTAAATTTCTGTATGCATTAATTGCTCTATTCCAAGCAGGTTGTAGCTACACACATCTAGTTGTCAAAGTGATAAAGACATACTAACTTCCGGCCTATAAGCTGAAGCCAGCTGATTGGTCATGAATTAGCTGCAAATTTACAGAGCACACCATTATACCTTATACCACCTTCTATGGTGCTGAGTACAGTTTATATCCAACTCTATCGCGAGTGCCATGGAGAGCTAGCTACGTAACCAAGCCCTCATGTTATAGTTAATTGTGTATTGTTTTTCAACCAAGTGACACACCATGGTAGCACGAAGTCTGTCCATATGAGACAAACTAGCACTTGTAGCTATATACTATAATAGTGAGTATCTCAACTATTACCATTTGTAGCTATATCGAAATTACTGTAAGGTAGCTAGTATGGTTTGCTGTTAGCACAGTTTGATAGATTATGTACTAGTGTTTTAAAAATTGTTAATTTAAAAATGGAGTAGGGATCTATGCAATAAAAAGTAGTGAAACGAGATGAATGATGGTATTACAGCATAGCTTGGTGGGAAAGTTCCTACTTTGGCATTGAACAAAATTATAGCTCATGTGCCAAAGTAGGGACTTTCCCATCGAGCTATGCTGTAATACCATCATTCATATCTTGTTTCACTACATTTTATTGCATAGATCCCTGCTTCATTTTTAAATTAAAATGGTTTGTTTAGTTTTTGTTGTAGCACAGCTAGCTAGTTACAGCTTATTAAAATACGTACTGTGCCAAAATTGGAGGCATGTAGGCCCATAGTAGCATGCATAGCTTACCTTTGATCGTAGTAGCAGTGGCGCTCAGATATATGACCTGTTTAAGTACGATGGCCCGCGTTCTATTCACCCCAGCTGGAAGCCTTTCGAACGAACAGTCCCTTTCAGTTGTCTGGAGCTTAGACTCGACTAACAGGATGAAGTAATACAATTTCCACTCAAGTACTATCCAATCACATGAATCACTCTGCCGATCTCGTCATCCAGCACTGAGTGGCTGAGTCAGTGTGTTCAGAGGAACAAGCCATCAAGTTTTGTTTTTTGTTTTTTTTCCCGGGGTAACCAGCACCCCTTGCCACCACCCCTAGCACTACATGTTGAAATGCTAGACAAAAATTGGACTGAGATTAAAGGGAGCAATTTAAATAATTAGGGGAAAGGCACCCGACCCTCTGATAGTACAAGGTCAAGTGCCCTATGGCTGATGGGACAACCACTGTGGGAGCGCGCCCCCCTAAGGCACGCAATCGCTGAGCGGAGCAACGAGAAGCTGATGCGACAACGTAGCCAAGACATCGCACTGCTGTAGGGAACTTCTCTCTTCAGGGACAGTAAGTAGGCTAGACGTTTGTAAAAGATGCTGGTACATCCACTGATTCCACCAAACGTTGAAAAGACTAATGGGGTAAATGAACCCATCTCAACCTCCCTAATCCTCTGCTCATATTTCCTACGTTTCTCCTTTTCAAATCTCCAATACAATGAAGTCACTGGTGTAGCACAATATGACGATGCAGTTGGATTAAACACCTTAACATCAAAGAAAGCCCGTTGGTGGTGACCACTCCAGAACCCAACAGCTGAAACATCCAATCGTGCTCCATCCTCACGATTTGCAGTAGCGTATGTGAGTGTTTCACCAGAGAGAGACTGTAAAGGGGGCTCAACACACACATCAGTACAGACTTCTGACAGGATGGCAGCAGTAAAATCCCTAAGTTCGTTGTGCCGAAGGGTGGGGTAGCCACCTGTAGGGCAGTTCATGGAGTGGTCCACAGAGAATCCTTGACCGCAAACACACTGGGTTGGCAATCCAGATGGGAGCCACCCATAGCGTAAGCAGAGAGCATCACGGAAGGCACCCTTATGCAGAGCAAAACCATGCTCCTCTACAGGCAAAGCGGAAAGCCAAGAGGAGGCCCCTTTCTCGCTAGACAGTGCCACAATCCTCTGCAGACCAACTGGTAATGATTGACACAAAGTGGCAGCGACCTCATCATGCGCTCGATGCTTCATTCGCACAACTTCACACTTAGCCGAGCGTTGGGCCTCCAAGGTGTCAATGCTAAATGTTAGCTCCTGCTGAACAATCAAAGCAACAAGCGCAGAGGTAATCTTTACAGAAGAATCAAACTCAGCATCAGAATGAGATTTGCCAACAAGCCATCAAGTATCAGTCCGTCTCAAGTCTCTTCATCGATTGCAGTCTAGGCATTCGCAAAAGTCAAAATGACAACTCGACCTTAAGATTTCACGTGCAACACTTGAAATTATAAGTTGTTTTTTTTTTTTACAGCTACAATACAAATTACTCTACAACTAAACTACAAACACAATTAATTACAACAGGGTTTTGGTGAAAGGAAAATCAGAGTCCTCACACTGCAAAGCCCAGTACCGTAAAATCATACGGGCATTGTTCGTCCATAAAGAAACTGAAAGTTGTTGTAAGGCCCTTATTCGGTGATTATTAGTTTCTCATCCAGCCTTTCTAATTATGATGCGGGCGGGCGGGCGGGAGGGTATTACCATTATGCCATTATTTTATAATATTAACACACTGATGTACAGACCTTGTCCAAATTGTCGTTCTTTCTTACTACAAACATTTCCTTCACCAGCTGATTCTACTTTTCGTGATCGCCAACTGTTTTTCGACAGTCAACTGAAAGCCTACTTTGATGAAGTCGATAGAGCACGATTGCAACCGGCACTGCAGCAATTTGCTAAGGAAAACAACAGTCCTCCTGGTGATATATAGCGCATTGTAGCGTTCATCAACAAAAATTATAACAGTTTGGTATCACATGTTCTTCTGAGCATGCGCAGAGTAAATAATGGCTTACCGGGGTTTTCAAGTCCGTTGTCCTATGTATTTTGGCGCATGCGCTTATCAGTGCGAAAGAAATGGCAGATTCAAGTGAGATCAGGTAACTGTGTGTGCCCTGTTATGATGGATGATTGTAAATGTGGTAAAACTATTATTCACTGTCCGGGGTTTTCAAGTCCGTTGTCCTATTATAATTGCGCATGCGCTAAAAACCTACTAACCGAAGGGCCATTCGCTGGTGATAAAGGAGTCACAACAACACAGTGAGTAATAGTTTTACCACATTTACAATCATCCATCATAACAGGGCACACACAGTTACCTGATCTCACTTGAATCTGCCGTTTCTTTTGCACTGCTAAGTGCATGCGCCAAAATACATAGGACAACGGACTTAAATTGAAAACCCCGGTACCATGCGGTAGCTTAAGAAGGATGCGGGCGGTGGATGAGAAACTAATCACCAAATAGGGGCCTAACAAATGTTTACGAGCCTGTTTGGTTGACGCACCACTTCTGGCTGTGGTGCGTTCAGCGATGGTACGTAGGGTTTGAAGTGCAAATGGTGACCAAACACCAAAAGTTTCTACAACAAGTGGGACAAAGTCACACCCCGCCTCCTCTACAGCATCTTGATGTCTCTGGTCCTTGGCTAACTCACCAGCTGCAGCAGCTACTCCAGCACAAGAAGAAGAAAAAGAAATGTGAGAAGGCCAGGTAGTGCTATGAACAGACACATCAAAATAAGCCGGACGACCATGCTGAAAATCAGGGTGGTACACATCACTTGGGCGAGAATTATCTTCATAAGAAACACGTTGTTCCTTCAAAACTCCTGAGTGACTCTGGGACAAAGCATGACAAACAATGTCAACTAGAGCATCATGGCAACGAATTCTTAAAGGACCATGGGAACATTCTAGAAGATGATCACCAAATTGGTCAATGGACACACATACTGTAATGGGGAAAGTGGAAATAGAGGAATTCTGAGCCACAAACGAAGGTCAACAATAAACTCAGGACCAGGAATAGCCAGAGCAAGGGAAACTTGAGGAATAGCTTTGAGCCATCCACTGCTAGTACCAGATGAGTGAGAGAGAGCAGTAAGTCGAGCACAGTTTCGGATGTTGAAAGAAGCAAATAGTTGGTCAAACTGATTTTGATCTAACAGAGCCTGTAAGTCCTGCTGGGTAGCAGAGGGAATAAAGATATCAGATGTAAACCTTTCAAAGGTAGTAACAGCATGTTCTTCATTTGGAAACACTAGATCATGAAAGTCCTGGGATAGAAGATGAGAAGCCAGGAGACGAACACTATTACATGAACCCAAAAAGGCCGTGGCAATGGAAGAAAAGGATGAGTGCAAGTCCAGACCCCCCAAGCGAAATGGTAAAGTGGCTTGGCACCAAGAATCATTAGGAAGACTACATTGTATTATGCGACTTAGGCAAGTTTTAAGATTAGAATCAAACTGATCTAAAAAGGAGTGCAATATACAGAATGGCACTGTGCGCAAAAGATGAATGATCTTGCAGCTTCCAAGGTAGCTGCGTAGTAAATGAAGCTCGACTTGAGGGTCTTCTAAAATTGCAATGCTGTCTTGAGCAGCTGTAACCTTGGCTAAACGAGAGAGCAAGAACTGATCGAAAAAGTTGTCAGTTCCCCAAATAGGAGATCTCAAAAGCTCCAAACCTTCACCAGCTCGGATGATACTGGTGGGAAATGCAGGGAAAGAGTCTCCAGAAGGCCAGAATAGTTCGCACTTGGACAGATTTAAATGGAGACCAAATCGGGGACCATGAATTGAGAAAGAATCTAAAAGCTTCAGTAAGGAAGATTTCGAACCAATAAATGTCCCATCATCTAAATACCACAGGATTAATTTGACTAAACCATGAAGCTTGACAAAATCAATAAACTGCAACAGAACTAAAGAAAAAAGCAAAGGGCCTTGAAATTATAAGCGCCCCGCTCTTTCAACAGCACAAGCGCTTTTTGAAATAATTTTGTGGTGTTTACAGAAAAGTGTTGATATGGAAATTAATGCCTCTATATAGTTTCGATGCTTGAAGAAGAAGACAACCAACCTGATTGAAGATAAAAGGAAATACAGGGCGTACACTTGTCGGAACCGCAAAAGGCACATCCCACCAGTGAGTTTGTTGTTGTGGCGTAAAATGGTGACCGTGCACTGTTTCATTTGGGCTCTAGGCTTGTGACTGTGGTCAGACAGTGAGTGAGGCAGTGAGACTAAAATTGGAGTTTTAGGCGATTTTTAAAAATTTTATATCAGGCCACCTGTAAGTGTTTCGTTGTATTTTATGTATTATATGGACTAGTACTATTACGTAAAGGTGATCTTCGCCGTGTAAAATGTCTGTAGGATGATTTTTGAAGGCGGAATTTTGGGCGGCACACGAAACATTCACCACGATTCCTACTTAAACGGTACAACCGTACCGTTTGATGCACAACATTAAAAATATTGTGGCACCAGCGATCCTTTAGTGACTTTCAGGCTTCGCATCTACAAGAATGACGTCATCCAGGATAGCTCAGCTTCATTGTTGGTTTAGCTATCTAGCACCTGCAACAAGAAAAATATACGTAAATAGTTAACAGCAGCTATATGATTACTGCGTTGTAACAAGTAGGGTATAGTACACTGATTATAATGAATGAAAATGTTTACTAGCAGGCTGAATTGAATGCGAGTTTAGCTATCGCGAATGCATCGCATCGCGATCTATCGTGGGCACTCGTAGTTTATTTTGTACTCGCACTCGCTACAAACTCGCGATACAACTGCGATACTCATGACATTATCTGTGAATTGTACTGTAGAAATGTTTATGCCATATGTCACAGGCATTTATGTCACAATATATCATATGTCACAACACAAATTACTCTAAAAAAATATGTTTTCTTTTGGTGAATTTCCACAGAACTTGTGTACTTTCAGTATAATACACGTAGTATTCAAATTTGTACATTTAAGTAGCTAAATAAATGGTGTGCTATTTCTCTGTCACAACATAAATGGGCCACAACATACTATGTCATGACACGATATGTCATATATCGCAACTATTGTGGCATCCCTAGTATGTATGTATGTATGTATGTATGTATGTATGTATGTATGTATGTATGTATGTATGTATGTATGTTTGCATTATGTGATGTTCCCTTTGTTTGATATTTGTTAATTCAGGAACCTATACGGTCTCCAACTTCGGAATGCAGTAGCAGTGTTCCTGTGTCAGATGGTTTGTATATATGTCAATATGTATGTTTGGACAATAGTGAAATGTAAGGCTTAGCTTATAGCTCAGGCCAACATAATAAGATTCCTTGTTTCCAATCACCTTGAGAGAAATCAGGTAATGAGGGCGGGCGGTTATTATTATTACTAATACTAAAATTTCATTATTTTGGTGAGTCTTCAAAATGACAATAAAAAACTGTTAACCATGCAGCTAATTAACTTCAAGCAACAGGATTGGTGTTTCAAAGGACTATAAGCTTTTTGTAAGTGTAACAAACAACAACAAAGCACTTTCCTAGAAATTTTTTAACAAATTAACATGTATTAAAGGAGTTTAAATCTATTAAAATGTCTCCCAGTAAATAAAAAATGGGTATGATTGCTGTAGTATGGTTGCTGAATGTAATTAAAGTTACTGACTGCTCTATTAGAGTATCTCGACCTTTAACACAGAAATAATTTGTATTTCTAAGTAATTTTAATTCTTAATTACAGTATTAATTACCAATGTGGTATAGGCAAAGTGGCATGTGGGTGGGTAATGGGAAACAAGGAATTAATAAATGTTGGCCCCAAATGACCTTGAGCAGTCCTAGAAATGATGGAATATACTTGCACTAACCATATTGCATCAGTGTGTGATGAGCCCATATCGAGAGGAATTTGTGTCAATGTGTGAGAAGTTTATTTAATCAGTTACACAATTTAAGGTTATTCTTAGAACATTGAATATTAAACCTTTCTCAGCATCTGGAGGCTGTCCCCTCAGGCACCCACAGCTAGGATTGCCTATCAGTTCAATTTAGAACCCTTCTTTTTACAAAATCCTGCATACAGGCCTGATATATCAAGACACACAGTAGTGTGTCGTGTGGCCCAAGAAGCCGGCACACAGCACTCGTGAGTATATTGACAGGAAGAAAGAAAACGCAATTTTTGCATCTCCGTAGCTCTGTGCTTCCTTGATGAAACAGCACGACTTTGCTGTGGACATGCCCGCCAACTTCAGTACTCCACATACCAAATTTGAGCGAAATCACTTCAAGCGTTCCTGAGATATGCAACTTCAAAAATTGGCTTAGTTTCTTCGGGGGGGTTTTTTCTGCTTCTTATTTTTCTTCTTTTTTCGCACACTTACTAAAACTGCCATAAAACGCGAACGCCATATCTTATTACCTTGAAATTTAGCACACAGAAGCGGGGGGTATCAAGGCACATCTCGGTACCAACTTTGGCTGAAATAAGATAAACCGGCAAAGAGTTATTAGCGATTATTCATGAAAATAACACCAATATGTTGTCATGCCTACAGGGTAGACCACTTAGAGGAAGAAGCTGAACATTGGTGGGTGAATAGGTTAACTATTGAACCTCAAACCTTTTGTGGTTTGAAAGAAATCGAACTAAAAGCCACGAAGATACAACAAAAAAACTAACAGTGTGTAACAATTATGTAATCAAGATTAGCTAATGAAAAACAACTATTTACCATGCCTACCAGAAAAATGGCTTGGAGTAATGCTTTGAAAATCACTGTACAGATGGAGTAATTATCTTAGAAAGGCTCTGAAATGGTGCAGAAGAATCAGACGTAAAACCACAGAGTTATAACACAAAATCCAACTTGGTGTAACAAGTGCAAGATCGAGATACTCTAATAGAGCAGTCATCCTAATAGAGCAGTCACCATGAAGAGAATTCAAGAGATCAGCTAGAAACAAGTAACCTGTATAGAGAGCAAATCACCCTGTAGAGAGTTCAGCTACAAACAAATCACCCTGTAGAGAGATCAGCTAGAAGAAGTCACCATGTAGAGAGTTCAGCTTCAAACAAATCACCCTGTAGAGAGTTCAGATATGAACAGATCACCCTTTAGAGAGTTCAGCTAGAAACAAGTGATCCTGTAGAGAGATTGGCTAGAAGACGTTACCTTGTAGAGAGTTCAGCTACAAACAAATCACCCTGTAGAGAGTTCAACTGCAAACAAATCACCCTGTAGAGAGTTCAGCTATGAACAGATTACCCTGTAGAGAGTTCAGCTACAAACAATTCACCCTGTAAAGAGTTCAGCTACAAACAATTCACCCTGTAGAGAGATCATTCAGCTAGAAGAAGTTACCTTGTAGAGAGTTCAACTGCAAGAAAATCAACCTGTAGAGAGTTCAGCTTTGAAATGATCACCTTGTAGAGAGTTCAGCCAGAAGAAGTCACCTTGTAGAGAGTTCAGCTACAAAGAAACCATTATGTAGAGAGTTCAGCTGCAAAAAAAATCACCCTGTAGAGAGTTCAGCTAGAAGTAGAGAGTTCAGCTACAAAGAAATCACCCTGTAGAAAATTAAGCTACAAAAAATTGCCCTGTAGGAAGATGAGCTAGAAGAAGTTACCTTGTAGAGAGTTCATTACAAAGAAACCATCATGTAGAGAGTTCAGCTACAAACAAGTCACCCTGCAGAGAGATTAGCTAGAAGAAGTTACCTTGTAGAGAGTTCAGCTACGAAGAAACCACCATGTAGAGAGTTCAGCTGCAAACAAATCACCCAGTAGAGAATTCAGCTACAACAAATCACCCTGTAGATAGAAGAAGTTATCTTGTAGAGAGTTGAGCTACAAAGAAACCATCATGTAGAGAATTCAGCTACAAACAAGTCACCCTGTAGTGAGATCATCTAGAAGAAGTTACCTTGTAGAGAGTTCAGTTACAAAGAAACCATCATGTAGAGAGTTCAGCTGCAAACAAACCACCCTGTAGAGAGTTCAGCTACTGTGTAAACAAGTTACCCTGTAGAGAGATCAGCTAGAAACAAATCACCTTGTAGAGAGTTCAGCTACAAACAAAATCACCCTGTAGAGAGTTCAGTTACAAACAAATTACCCTGTAGAGAGTTCAACTACGAGTAGATAACCCTGCAGAGAGTTCAGCTAGAAACAAGTTCAGTTACATTTTAAGTCACCCAGTAGAGAGATCAGCTGCAAACAAGTTGTCTGTAGGGAATAATTGACATGTAATAAAAAAATGTATGTATTATATGTATAATTTAAAGTATTTAAAATTTGCTTCATCTTTTTCTTCTTCCTGTGGTAAAGAAAAAAAGATAGGTTTAAAAAGCCCCAAAGCTGGCCTATGGCCGGCTTTGCGGTATACAAATACAAAAAGAAGTGAAATCTAATCCAAAACAGCCAAGCTGCAAAAAAAGAGTGCGGCCCTCAAAAAGGCTATGGTGAAAAAAGATGTGAAATCCAAGGTGGCGGCCAAGAAATGGCTGTGATGGTAGGTTAATGGTAAAAATTTTAATAACGATAATTCAGGTGAATTTTGTGCCAAGACCAAGCGGCACCAAATTCACCTTAATTGTCGTTATTAAAATTTTTGCCATTAACTTACCATCACAGCCATTTCTTGGCTGTCACCTTGGATTTCACATCTTTTTTCACCATAGCCTTTTTGAGGGCCGCATTCTTTTTTGACAGCTTGGATTAGATATATATATATAATTGATCACTTTTAAACCTGAAAGCAATATTATACTGAAATGTTTTGACTAATAGCAGTACTGCATGTATCTACTAAGTAATGGTTTACCTCACAGGTGTGTACATCTACCTGTCCTAACATGCAGAAAATACCTGTAAATCATTCAACAACTTTTGACTAACTGACCAGTATCAAAAAATGACCATCGTAGCATTGGTACCTGCCCAACAGTGCAGGGCTTGCTGTATTGTGCATGCATGTGTTGCACATTAAGCTTCAAATTACCCTTTGCATACCATTTCCACATTAACTGCATAAATTTAATGTAGCTAATGGGAACCAAGCATTAAACTTCAGTACCATTTCAGTGTGCAAAATAACTTTTCAGAAATGTGCTGACATACTGTCAGGACATTGTAAAGGTTGAGTGAACATCAACTGGACATTTAACTTTTGTTGTTTCTCCTTTCCTGTGTTTCTACCAATTATATAGGATGTTTACTTCTGCCAAACATTAGAAAAACCTAAGTACTAGTGTAGAGCTGATTACTACTCAACCACTCACTAACACTGATACTAAAGTATTTTAAAGGGTAGTTACTGGTCACATAAAAGAGCAGCTTCTATGGAATCAATTCTGTTACTAGGGCTTTTGTAGGAAAGGAATCATAAGGACTTCTGTCAAGGAATACCACTTGCTTTTTCATATATCTATGTGGTCAAACTTGCCTTATGCTGCCACGGTTAGAATATATAGTGACTCTATCCCTATAATACATAGTACAGTGTATGCACTAATACCTTGTTCATTCTAGTTTAAAACATAAACTGGTTGTACAGGTGATCATGAATACCACAAGTAAAAGTACTAATGGCAATCAAGTTATATTACTACTGCAGTACAAGTGACTGAGGCTGACACAGCATAACAAACTGTTAACCTCATAATACATCTTGTGGATGCCTCTGTGGTCACCCCGAACCAAAAAAACAACAGACAACTTAATTACATCTCAATGCCATCATGTCTAGCCTCCCTCCTATCCCAATATAAACCGTGCTACACCTTGAAAGGACACTATTCCAGACAAATTCAATTATGGCCTGACACCTGCTGTAATTGACCAGAAATTCTCCGTCATTATTTTGCACACTGCATTTATGTATATATAGCTAAGTAGTATGCATGGTGATGTCACATTAGACACGGGCTGCATCCTGCAAAGAGCTATGTGTAGCACACATTCAGAAAGGAATGTTGCACAAATAAGGTTCATGAAAAACGTTACATGATAAGTTCTTACAATATGGAAAAAGATTGCCCTGAAAAGGTTGCCAAAGCAACAAAAAAAAATCACCAGTTGGAATCAAACTCGGATCCCTTAGGCCTTGGGTGTATAGGGCACGTGCCTTGACCACTTAGCTAAACCTCTCACATTACTGGTGAGGTATTAAAAACCATCTTATAAAGGCATGTATACATTGACTGGTATAGGTGTTTACCACTTACAGTTTGCATGCAGTTTACAGAAAGAATTCAATTAATTGAATTTTTGTCTACACCCTTGTACTATTACACTGTAAATGACGAATGTGACAGCAGTTAGTGGCTTCATTTAAAAGTGAGGTAATTCTTAGATGATGAGTGCTTTGTTTAAAAAGGCTTTGATACATGCATCAAGTGTTGAGAAATTTGTTGGACACCATCAGAATTGTAGACAGTCAGACAGTCAGATGGCTTTTCATCTCAGGTGTTACCTGCTGAGCAAAACCAATCGTTTTTGCACATTCCTCGAAATCCATTATATTGCTTCTCTGTTATCTATAGTACCAAAGGAGTGGACAGCCAACATTTCAGCTATTTGTAATGAATAGTCTTGGAGTCGTAGCACTAGACAGTTAGAACAGGAATAAATTCGATTTGTACTGTTGCAATACTGCAAAATAAATTACAGGTGCTTATTTAATTGATCATAACTCACAACTAAAGCAAGCTATGAAGATGGGGTTTGGCTCAGTCTGTTCAACATGAACTAGTGAATCATTCAAGGTATAGTGTGTTCCCTGTATGTCCTTGTGCGAACAAAGAAGAAGACCATTCCAGACAATGGTAAACTTCATCTCTTCCGCATCATAAATAAGCACCCATAATTCGTGCGCCATATACCATACAAACATGAAACAAAGATTTTCTTACTCCCCATGAACAGGCAAATCTGGTGGTATATAGATTTGAGCTTTGTTTCAGTGCATACGAATGTGATTAAAATGTGCTTAAATTTTTTTATGTAGCATGCAAATTTTTACCCAATTCATTTCAATACATACATGTAGCTACTTATTGCAAAATAGAATTCAGCAAAAAACAACCAGTTTCACTCAGCATATCATTGATGCATACAATAGTTGTGAGAGTCATATGTAATTTAGTAGTACGTACTACTCTATTTGCGTAAAGTGATGTGGTATAGTATAAGCTAACTGAGTCTTGTACTTTATTTGATGAATCAAGCAATCTGTACTTGTGAACAGGACTTCAAATGTCAGTTTTTACTCCTTGCTACTAAAATTAAAACTAGCCATCATTTTGACCCAGTATACTTGAAAATTTAACAGTAGTAACCATAGTCTTTAAAAAGTATGTTGTTTTTGATAAAACCTTCTGGCTAGGAATGGCATGAGCAATAATTAGTGGCAGCTCATGTTCAAAAGATTAAGAAAAAGTGAGAAAGTAAAAATGCACATTTATTTGTATAGTTTTGAGTTCTGAATAGTGTATAATGATTATTCCAAATCTCTAGGTTATGGATGAGAAATAGAAAATGTTGTTAAGAATTGGGAGGAGTTGATCTCTGGTAGTACATAACTTATTTTCAAGTAAAGAGGGTTTAGGAGAACTAGTCAACTCATTCATAATAAAGCAATAGCACAAAACATATACTGTAACTGTATTTCTATGTAAACACTAAGCATTCATAGTATACAGTAGCAATATACCACTGATAAAGTAGCAGAAAATTCTGAAGGGAATTTAACACTGAATGCATTTCGTACAGTAAGAAATTGCAAAACATATTACATGTGTGTATGCATAATTTTTATAGACTCTGCAGTGGTAGACAGTGGCTCTGTTTCAAATGTCACCAGTGAAAGTGTTCCTTCTACTCCTACTTCTATGCTATCAGAATCAGTGAGTAAGTCCCTGTTTTCTCCTTCAAGCTGTAGTACACCAGCAATTTTCACTGAAAATTCATCTGTGTATTCAATACATAGTAAGTGGAATATGTGTAATGTGTACTCAATATGCTATATATAGTTTGCAGTGATAGGAATCCTTTCATGACTTTGTATGTGGTCATATATATGTACCTTACAGACAGGGATGGTGGAGAAGGGAGGGCAAGGGGCTGCAGCTCCTGTGAAAAAAATTATGGGGGGCTTAGCCCCTCTAAAATTATCTGTAGCTGTGATGGAGAGCCTAGCTTAATAGCATCATTCGAGATACTCTAATAGAGCAGTCAAGATCGAGATACTCTAATAGAGCAGTCTAGATCGAGATACTCTAATAGAGCAGTCAAGATCGAGATACTCTAATAGAGCAGTCACAGTATTGTTTGAGGAGCAGTGCAGCAAGCTACGTATGTAGTTATAAATAAGGAGATATAGTCTAGTTGGTAGAGGGCAACTATTGCCAGCAGGTAAAGACTTTTTTTTAGTTTGCTTTTTTTTGTTTTTTGGTCTTCGACTACGCCATGGCATCACCAAGCTAGACCCCCAGCCCCCCCTAAATATAGGTGTCTCCGCCGCCTCTGCTTAGAGATGTTATATCTTATTACTTAATCGCTTGTTAGTACATTTGATTGTTGTGCGTACTTCATGAGGAATTACGATGACGATGAGTTGTCACAGGTTATTGAATTTATATGGTACAACATCAGTATAAAGACCAGACTCAGTTTTGTGTACAGACCACATCCAACTAATACAAAATAATCATCAATGAAGCTTACCCATCTAAGTCTTTGGTAAAAGTCGTCTACAGTGTAATTGAAGACGAAACATGCAACGCTCTAGAAAACAGATGGGCGTTGAATAGAATTTTCTGTGACTTCTCCATTCACCCTGACAAACATAGCTACTATTTATTTGTAAAGAAAACTTGTCCAATGGAATTTACGGGAAAAAGAAAGTTTCCACTTGGCTGTCCCAACTTTTTTGCTGTGAATTAAATAAAATCCTTTTAAGAAATTTATATGAAAAAAAATGCAATGATCTTTGGAAGATAACAAGGTCTTTAAAATCCACCAAAAGACCTGCTAGTACGTAGGTTCTAAAACCTACTAGTAGAAAAGACCTCAAGCATTGCAAATCTCACTTTCGATCATTAATTTGCTTTGCTCTCCTATGCACATTACAGGCTAATATAGCCTGATGCCAGTACGAGTTTGACCACTCCATTCCTTTCATAAGCATACCTAAAGCGATTCATGTACCACTGTGTAAACTGCATACACAAACTCTTTTGAGCAAGAGGGTAAGTCAAGATAGCATGAGCATTGAGCAATCTCATGTACAAAGTGATGCATATCTGTATCCAATGCATAAACTTCATTTTGTCATTTGAATGTTTTATTCATGTCAACTTTAAAATAATGTACATTGCAAAGCACACTGTGTTGTCCATAAAGTACCCCTGACACATTAGTCTACTTTACATACTGAGTATGTTAGTAGTTTATCTATTTTACTTTTTACATGCAGATGACAGTAGTAACACTACATATCTGTCAATGACAGCAGATAAAATTACATATATAACAGCACCACCAAGTAAGGAGTTCAAAATAATTATTGTGTAATGACTAGAGTGTATTAAATTAATTTTTGTTATGTATTGCTTTTTAAAACCAGCTGTGTACCTCTTGCTTGTGAGCGTATATCACAGGAAAAAATATCTTGCAAGATTTACAGTGCAATATTCTTGCACTGTTCTTGCAAGAAAAGTGCAAAAATCTTGCAAGGCTGCAAGAAACTTGCACTGAAAATGTCCCTTTTCATGCAAGAATCTTGCAATGTATACATTTTTCAAGAAACATGCAAAATTTTGCAAGGATCTTGTGCTGAAAATGTCCCTTTTCTTGCAATAATCTTGGAAACCTTGCAAGATATTTTTCCCTGGGATGTCTAGTATCTTCGCTTTCTTTATAACCACTATGTCATACATGTTTCTGTCTATAGATAGCAGTCTGGAGCAAGGATTGCCACATCCAATTGAAGGACATGATTTTGTCAGTAAGTGTTGAAATGTTGTCTTTGTGCATATATACAGTGCACATAATGTTTTATTATATCTGTGTCAGACCTACCTGTACCTGTACAGTATGTTATGCTGTATACATATGTTTATACAATAAATCTAAGATTAATACACATTGATCAGAGACTGTAAACAAAGTCAGAGACTGTAAACGAAGTGTATTCACTGATACTTATATTCTCTAGTCAACTGCTTTAGTAGAACATTCTTGTACATCCTTGTACTGTGTACCTAATGACAAAGTCTTCCGATTGAATGGTCACTGTGGCTGTTTTAGATGTTGCAAATGGTTAATTATTGATAAATATGGGCACATAAGGTTCTCTTCAGCTCTCCATTCTATTCTAATTGCTATGTGATTGTAGCAGTGAAATGCAACCAAATTCATACTACGTATATGTGACCAGATCTGCAAGAATCCCATACATTAGCGCAATCCTAATTTTACTGTATAATACAATAAACCTAATGGATGAAATATTTACAAAACCAAAAGCAGTTCCATAAATTTTTTGAGTGTTTGTTTCACAGTGAAGAAAGGTGGTAACAGCAAATACCTTGGTACCATCGTGATCCCCAAAGCAAGAGGTGTTTGGAAATCTTTATTTCGTGTCAGTGCTCCCAAGAAGACAGAAGATGTGAGCATTAGTCTGCCTCATGTTATTGTTTTTCTCTCACATTTTCGCCTTCGCCCTGGTCGTAGGAAGGGCCTGGAAGGCACAACATACCCAACAATGGATTTGCCTGTTCATGGAGAATCTGATGGTGTACAGTTTGTCTTGGTAGAGGACTGTATTCATAAGTTATGACCGTTTAATTAAGCGCCTGTAGTTTATTTTCCGTATTGTCACTGCATGTACAAATTGATTTTCTTGTTGTTGCCACTTTGTAGCACTGTATCTTCAAAACTTCAAGGCTTCTAGAGCTGAAACTTTAGATGACCATTCCTTTGGCTATCTAGATAAAGAAAATGTAATAAAATGGAATTCAAAAAATACGCTAACATATGGGGTTCTTGCAGATCCGGTCACATATAATAACCTGTTGTTTTGTGAACAGGTGAAACAAATCAAATAAAGACAATTACAATCCTCTTGCAGTGGTCCCCCAGATCAATAACACCTACAACATACTAAAATTACTATTTATCTATGCTTAGACACAGTTAAATTTTTGTATACTTGTGCAGGAGTACAGAACACTGCATTCCTTATGAGGTTGTTTTGACAATAATGCATGATTTGCATCATATACTGTATCTGTATTAGGGATAGTAGAGATTTGGGCTTTTCTGTTCAAAAACATCACCCCAAACCAAGCCTCACAATACCTTTAATGTTGCCTTGTTAGTATTGGTGATGTATAAGCAGTGTTTACAGAGTGGCCAAAAATGTTCCAATAGGTTGTTATGGAATTTTGGGTAGTTGGAAAAGGCAGATACGGTTGGACACGGATACGGACACGGACATTTTCAAAAAGCACTTTTACATTTATATAATAGTTATTTTTCATACCTAACGCTGTTTTTACAGCAGTCTTCGCTTCCAGACCCAGGCGTCGATCTTGTTATAGTGTTTATCCATATATAAGCGCATGTGCTAAGGATAGACTAGCACTCTAAAGACCATATAGTGTTGTATACGTGCTCTAGAAATCTAATTCAGAGTCACAGAGATTAATTTAGCATGTCTCAACCTAATCTCGTAGGCCAGGTCCTTGAAACCCTTGACACTCGGTATAAGCGCCTGCACCTTATACTAAAAGGCATAAGATAGTGGATTTGGCCTGCTAAGCTAAGTTGCATGGGGCATACAAGCTAACCTCTACAACTACATAACTCTGTATTAGACTTTAGAGCATGTGTACAACACTACATGGTCTTTGGCATTCTGTGGAGTGCTGGTCTAGTCTTTCGCACGTGCGCTTATAAATGGATAAGCACTATGACAAGATCGACGCCTGGGTCTGGAAGCGAAGAGTACTGTAAAAACAGCATTAGGTATGAAAAATAACTGTTATATAAATGTAAAAGTGCTTTTTGAAAATGTCCGTGTCCTTGTCCGCGTCCAACCGTATCTGCCTTTTCCAACTACCCATGGAATTTTACTTTTTAAGAAGAATTTGTTTAGTGTCTGCCTGCCTGTCTGCCTGCCTGCCTGCCTGCCTGCCTGCCTGCCTGCCTGCCTGCCTGCCTGCCTGCCTGCCTGCCTGCCTGCCTGCCTGCCTGCCTGCCTGCCTGCCTGCCTGCCTGCCTGCCTGCCTGCCTGCCTGCCTGCCTGTCTGCCTTCAGACAAGCATAACATGACAACCGGTAAGGCTAAAGGCCTGATGTTTCATTGTTAGATGTCACTTCAGCCTGACTGGTACCTTTTGGCATACCACAGTGCATGCTTCATGGACTTACCATGTCCTCCTTTGTGTTCCATTTGTCTTTGCTGACAGTGCAAGGTGTCAATTCATGGTAGCACAGCGTGATACCTTCCCTTTGCGAATGATAATAATCCAAGTTTGCTGTTATGACTGGATTGATTGCAGAGGTCCTTCTTCTTCTCATAATGTTCTTCTTTTGTAATGCTATGTAATGAACTAAAATATAGCTGAAAATGAAATGTAATGACAGTTCACTTTTCAAGTAATAATTGATAGTTGGAGCATGATTCAAATGCAAAATTAATTTATGGCATGTTTGCCATTATTTTCCTTATGATACAGTCATAATTAGGTAAACAAACAAGCTAGAAGGAAAATGGGAATTTTCAGTTTGATTACCATAAAATGTAGTGAAACACAAGAGAGGTTGCCTACACCCACAGATATACTAGTGGATGTTTAATCCCTAATTATAGGAATTAAATAAAACAAGACATACAAAACATATGTGAGGCCACATTTAGAATACTGTGTTCAGCTGGTGTGCCCTTACCTGGCTAAGGACATAGATTTACTTGAAAAGGTGCAAATGAAAGCTGCAAAGCTTGTCAAAGGAATCGGAAGACTTCCATACACGACTAGATTGCAAAAGTTGGGACATATTCGTTGTATTGTCAACGTCAACAAGGGGACCTTATAGAAACATATAAGATTTTGAAAGAATATTACAACATTGAATGGTCACAGTTATTTGTGCTGAACCAATTTCAGCCCACCAGAGGACACTCCATGAAGCTCTATAAAAACAGTCAAGAACAACACTTCGCCATAATTTATTCACTCAAAGAGTCATTAATTGTTGGAATTCACTTCCTGAATATGTGGTATCAGCATCAAACATTTCTTTATTCAAAAAACAGCTAGACTTTTACTGGGAACACAAGTTAGGATATGGATATGAACAAAGGCCTAGTGCCTAAACTTATTTTTGCATAGTTTATCCTGTGTTTGTATATCCATAAACAAATAATAAATGTCCACTGCATGCTTTATCCAATCTACCGTATGTCAAATTTTGAGGGTCAAAAATATAAGCATGTTAAGTGCATACATGTTTTTTATATTATCCATAATTTTAAAGATGCACTCTGTTACAGCTTGGCTGTTTTGGATTAGTTACTGTATCAAACTTTTCATTTTGGGTATATATTATAGTATTTTTTAATGGCTTCAGATTTTATTATAGGAATAGCAAGGCATATGAAGAGCAGACATTTGCTATAGATTGTTTCATGACAAAATTACCAGCTGGTATACAGGTATAAAAAAAACTATTAAAAATGAAATGTGATGTGCTGAGCAAAAACCGGAAAATTCTGTTTTGCTATAAAAACGCATTGAAATAAACTCAATAAAAATGACATGTACACGTTTTAATTACTTCAATATTTACCGAAATAAAGCTCAAATCAATAAAACCTATGTACCACCAGATTCTCCTGTTCATTGGGAGTACGAAAATCTTAGTTTCATGTTCATACACCACATGGTACAGTATGTGAGTTATGGGCACTTATTTATGATGCAGTAGAAATACAGTATACCATCATCATTTAGTTGTTAAGATGGCCTTTGTCTTTCTCCACACGAAGACATCCACAGAAAACACTATACCTTGATCAATGTGTTAGTTCATAGTGAACAGATTGAGCCAAACCCCATCTTCGCAGTTTGCTTCAGTTGTGAGTTATGATTGATTAAATAGGTACCTGTATTTTATTTGCCATACTCACTGTTAAAAATAAGGAGTAACCATTATTCCAGTGTAGTACGTAGTTACTCTAGTAGAGTTCGCATAATCATGCAAAGTGTTTCCTCTACTCTATGTAATACGATGCTATCCCACCATCAGCTGGTTATTAAATCTCAATTGATGTACAATGAATGCAAAGACAAACATACAAAATGACTATAAACATGCAGTATCCTTAGTCGCTGCCGGCATATCATGACTTGTAAAAATCAGCACATGTGACTCTTTTTTAAGGCTTTACCGATACCACATTTTATAGCCAATACCGATATCCGATATTTATTGTCTATTTCCGATACAGGTTTTCTAATAAAATATTCAGCCGATACTTAATAATTGTAACCGATATGTGTTATTGTGAGATATAGCATAATAAGATTATATAGCGTAATCACTATGGCTGTGTTGAATTTACTAAACATTATTCACAAACCAAAATTGTCTGTTATAATGTCAAGTAGTATCATACAGCAAAAATGTATTACCAAAAAAATTGTACAAAAAACCCTCAGAAACAAACAAAAATGCATAACCATGGGAGAATTGAACCCAGGGCTATTCACAGTGTAGTTCAGGATCTTACCACTTGTCTACAAAGTCACTGTAGCTAGTTAGGTGCTTTTAAATACTAGTTAAAGCACCGCCGCAAGTACAATGGCAGTGCTTTACCTGGTTTATTGTACTAAAGTAGTGGCTGTGAAGAGTGGGGGGTGACGCCAAATAGCAGGAGGTAAGTGCCTATCCGCGTAAGTTCGAGACCATGTGTATTGCAGTGATTAACTATTCGAGGCATTCTTCATACTCGTTCATACTGCACCCACGTGATGAAGCTAGCTAGCTATGTAGCTTTAATTGATTTGAGCTGCCGAGAGCGACAATAAGTGGCCAACTGCTTCTTTCTTGGTTGAGGCCTGGCTTAATGCCCATGAGTAAGTCTGTGACTTTGTTATAGAGAGGCTTGCTATCATGTTTAGCGGGTGAGAGTGCATTTGTAGTAGCCATGATGTGGCGCTGGGAACGATACCACCGAGGTAACTGGAAGCAAATTAACCTATCGTGTTCCACCTGGCTTTACAACGTGGACAGGAGTCATTTTGTAGTATTGATAATGCCATGTGTTCTGTTCCTTCGCTAACTGCATTCGCTAAGAATGGCTTTCAGCGTAATTCGCTCACTTGTGTTTAGGTCATGGCATTGTTCTATGTGTTTAGGATACGTCATAATTGTTGAATGGCTTCATAACATTGTAGTGGTTTGGTGAAAGGAATGCGATAATGTGTCTGACATTGGTCATGCTTTGGTCAACTTGTTTACTGTCAACAGTGCTGTATTGAGATCAAAGGGAAAATACAGCACACTTGGGCAAATACAACACAGTTGAAACAAATACAGCACCCTGCCAGCTTTGAAGTGTGCCAAAGTACAATAATAGTACTTATAGTACTTTTACTAGTACTTACACTACTCAAGTGAAGTATCTGTACTATAGACTTGCAATTGACCGATACTGATATACTCGTAATATCGGTACCGATATCGATATAATATCAGTATCAGTACAGCCCTACTCTTTTTTTCAACTGTTGCAACCCTCATTGCTGACTTTAATTTTGTTTCCAACTGTGTACCCACGTCTTTTGATAATTTAATTTAATCTGTCATAAAAATAGCACCACAATATAGAAATGTTTCACCATTGTGTAGTTGGCTACCTGTATTAACTGAAGCATCATGGTACATCACAAAGTATTAATAGCTGAGCAAATATCATGTCACTGATACATGACTCTTGTTGTGCTAACTGGTATAACTTTGTTCCCAAATTAACAGTCGTAAATGGTAGTATAATAAAGAAATATTTCTCCACTGTATAGTTGGTTACCTGTATCCACTGAAAGTACATCCCATACAGTTGTCGTCAATGCTATTACAGTAATTGTTTTGAATTCCCCACTGCCAGCATCATTGGTAACCTGTAATAAGTATAGTTGCAATCAATGACAGTATCTTTCTGACTATACCTTGATAAATTATATTCACTTTATAGTCACATTAATTTTAACTGACTTCTTGTGGCATCCGTAACATTTGTTTACAAATTGATGACCAGTCACTGTATGGTAATGCACTCAACTTATTAAACATCTTCTCAGTGACGTTGATACCGGACATCTGTGCTAGCAGAGATTAAAATGTGCACTTATGTACGTAACGTAAACATTATTTCCTTACAGGTTAACGCAGATCAAAAGGAACTCAGGAGTAACAAGATGAACAATGTGTATTATATTCTTTGTTATACATATTTCTAACTGCATGTTACAGTGATACAGTGTATAGCTTACCAACTAACTATTATAGTAGTTAGCTTTGTGCTGGCCAACTTCAAATGACTAGATGTATGTTCTCACACATTAAAAGGTTGGCTAGTAGCAGCTGGCTTCAATTTCCTCTTTTTCAAGTCTGCAGAACATGATAGTTGTTGTCACCAGCTGGGAACGCCCATTGTTACACTCTGAAGTCTGTCAAATGTTGCACTTTTCTTCTTACATCTTAAAACTTCCTCTGCCATACTGCCTAAATGCCCACAAGCAATGGTGACTTGTGCTGGAGTTGTCAGGTTAGCCTGGTAATACTGCAGCCCGGCATGGCACGACTAGGAGTTAACCGCTTCACTTGAAGAAACAGGCGGACAATTATTCAAGAATGAGTAAAAGCACCTTGGTACTACCGCTTCAGTTAAAAAAAATTTAGTAGAGCATTATGGCTTTCTTGACTACTCCACTCAACTCAGTAGAAGCCATTTCTATGGTAATATTCTTAATTCTAAATAACACACGTATATAAATATTGTACTTAATAATTTAAATTGTATTTCACTATTCTTGGGTGACGATTCGTCCTTCTGGATGACCCTGCGACTTTTATCAGGATTTTGTGACTTCTGTCAAGCTCTGCATGGGTTGTCAGACGTGTATGAAAGCACAACATGAGTAACCACCCCAACAGAATAAGAAAGCTGCTGCTGACCATGTTATAAATGTATTTCCATTCTAGACTGTTAGTTTATTTTCTTGCTATGAACGGTAGCCAGAATAACATGAGATATGACTGCATGGTTGATGACTAAGTGGAGTAGCTACTAGCTAGCTGGTAATGAGAACTCTTCAAGTTAGTGCCTAACACACTGTACTTGGAGTTCTCTTTACTCTTCATGTTACTCTGTTAGTAATCCAAACTCCCCTTGTAAAGTAAAATGTTTTACTTCCCAGAGTACTGGTAACTTCCCACTTTTAACAGTGTTGCTGTTGCTGCATAAATCAAGTTTATTCCTGTTCCAACTGTCTGGCGCTATAACTCCAAGACAAAAGGCTGAAACTTTGGCTGTCCACTCCTTTGTTACTACAGATAACAGAGAAGCAATAAAATGGAATTTGAGCAATATGCGAAAACAGCCACTTTTTGCTCAGCAGGTCACAAATTGTTTATTGTGTACTGCCTACCTCATGTCCAATAGGTGTTTTATAGGTATGTTACGTGTGCTCTGCGACTACAATGATGCTGGAAGTAAGCTTAGCCCATATACATGTATTTTGTATTGGGCATTTCAGGGCAATGGCAGATCCAGGATGGGGCATTTGGGGCAAATGTCCCCCCTCCTGTGGAAGAGCCATAATAAGCTTATATACTTCTTTTGCTAGAAATACTGTACACCTTGTCAGACCAAAACCAATCATGAAAACTGCATATTACCACCATTTATTGCTGAAACTAGAGTTATAACAGCTATCAAACTCACTCAGCACCTTCGTACAAACTAAGTGCCTCTAAAAATAATTACATGTTGTTGTGGTTGTTGTTATTATTATTATTATTATTATTACTAGGATCGCGTCACATACAACCAAGTACATACACCAACGTGACAGCCCCCTGGTGAGGCTATTAGGTGGTGAAGGCACAATCCCCAAATCAACTCAATATGTCACAGTAGTGACAGATACAACGCAATAGTGGCATCGTAACTAAAGGTCACCAGTAGCTAAGTGCCAGTACATCATTGGTGTGGTAATGGCACAGTGATGTGTACACGTAATTATGTATACAAAACGTACAGGAGAGAACTATGCATTATTGCAGTATTGTATGCAGCAATACATTATAGGCAACATCAACAGATAAAAATTATTAGTCGATATACAGTAAAGCATCAACATCAACTAGAGCTAAATAAGGTTCATCAGTGGTGTAGCAATGGCACAGTGATGGGTGACACACTATAATTATGCATACACAACTTGCAGGAGATAGCTACACAATATTGTAGGAGTATGCAAGCCAGATGAACCAGATGAAGGAAGACAGCCAAGCCAGCCAGAACCTAGTAGCTAAGTCAGGTGAAGGCAAAAAAGATTAAGCATGTATTGAATTGCCTGACACCAACACAAAGGAAGTTCACCATGCCAACTGCACAAGACAAGATTGTTTACTTGTATTTCATATTGTAAAGAGCGTGGCATGTGTTTTAATGTTTTCTTGTATTGTTAATTAATTAAATTTTTATGTGACTGGCAGCTGGCATGAGACTCGAGACGTTACAAACATAAAAACTTACTTGCAATCTTCTTGTTTACGTGTAAAGTGGCCTCTCGCTCTCCTGAAGTCACTTCACGGACATTCGCTAATCTTCTTCTTCGCGCAATCTGCAAGGGTGTGGTACTGGGCATTATATAGAATTACACGTATGGTCAAGTCATCAGCACAAACGGACGCAACGATTATACGTTTGTGCCTTCGTTCACAGGAAAATTGATCCCCGGTTAGTTTATGTCTCTAGGCCTCGTAGTTTTCTCAAACATTAATTATTTATTTATTATTTATTTATGACGTAATTTTAACCACGTTTCGTATTATTTTTAGTACTTGGTTGTATAATTATTATTAACGCTTTACAGTGACCATGCAGCACTGAAGGTCTGACAGAAACTCGTGTTGCAGCCTTAGGATTACCTAACCTAGTTACAAAGACTCAAACATAAACAATGAAGACTTATAGCAAACAAGGTGTAACAGAAAAGGGGCCAAAGTAAGGAAAAATCCTTCCAACCCCAGTGTTGCTGGTGTTTGAGACTTTCATAGCCATTTAAACAGCTTTTAAGAATTCACTACCATCTGCAAAAGCCATAATGACAAAAACCAACTGTGATCATTGCTAACACAAAAATCTGATCTCCTCAACCACCTACCACTTAGCCTGTTTGTACCCCTCCCCTTGCCAGCTCCTGGATCTGCCGCTGCAGGGCCATGTAATAAATGACTTACTAATCCATGACATGTGATAGGTATCACATATTCTGGACCAGATTTGGACAGTGCATGCAAGAGCGATGTCGAATGAGCTATACATAGCAGAAAGAAATTGAAGGAAATTTAAGTATATCATTTTGAAGTTGAAAATCACTTTCTGGTTGCAATGAAAATTGAATGGTGACATTGGAAGGGCGAACGCTCTAACCACATACCAACATCTTGACACCTATGTATTAATCCTCATAACAATAGTGTTACAAATGAGTTAGCCATACAGGGTAATTTATAAAATTTATGTGTTGCAATGATTAGCAAACTTATTCATATGACAAGAAGCACTGAATGTTCTATTGCGAAAATCCCTTCTAAAACAAACTTTTTCAAAACTGTAAAAGTATATTGTGTGCTGTACTTAAGGGTCGGGTAATATTTCACTGTTATCACCTGTATGCAATGTTATGGTGTGCAATACTAAGAACTGCAGCCATTTTGAAAATAGTGCAATACCATACCGGTTGTGCAGTATTGTCTGCTTAATGAAACTGTACTTACCATACTAAAGAATCCTTGAATTTAGATATTTAATTTATGGCATACATTTCTTGTGTGAGCTATTTATTGTGATTATTGCAATATTGCATGTATATTTGAAACACAACAACATAGTTTGAAAAGTCTATGATGCCAATATGAGTGCTTGATTTCACTGAGAATTAGTGTACATACACAACCTTTTTGTTTAAAGTAAGACTGTATCAAATATGAGCAGAGGCATAGATGGGTACACATAAAGCATGTATACACATAAAGCACACTCCCATTAATGAGAGGCATTATCAAAAAGTCTTATGAAATGTATGCACACAAAATCTACAGCTAGCTATGCTATAGTGATGAACAAATAGTGCTATATGCTGACAGTGGTGTGTGTACTAAACATGTTGTGTTAGGTTGTTTGTGTATCTTACATAGAAATAGGCTGGCATTTTGAGCAAAACTGTTGCTGATGATTGGTCAACTAGCAATTTTAATGGTAAGGCAGATGCCCACCCATCTAGCTATTCCCAGGCCCAAAATAGGCAAAAATTTGATGATAAGCCCAATAATTATGTCAAAATGTATTAATATTGTGAAGGCTAAATACTTGCGATAATTGTATTGCGGGCACTTGTTTAGGCAATACGAGTGAAATATTCTACTTAATTATGTACCAGGAGTACAGTACTTTAGGGCCATAACTATGCACTGAATAAATTTTAAACTATTGGTTATGTCAAAGGAATCTTGTGTTTCTGCTAAAGCTACACGTTCCCTCAATTTTCTTCGACACTGTTTGTACAATGCTCCTACCTCAATAAAATCTTCTGCTTACAGATGCATTGTCCGCCCCATACTAGAGTATGCTTGTCCTGTTTGGCATCCGCACACGACTAAAAACATTGATGCATTAGAATCTGTACAACAACGAACTGCCCGGTAGGCTTCCAACAGCAGGTGGATCCCTTCATCCTATTGTTTGAGCAAGTGTTCTGATGAATGTATTTCACAGTTGAAATGGCCTACCATCCAACAACGCCACATTTACTTTCTATTTGCCACATTCATGACAGTCTTCACCACCGGAACCCATTATTTTGCAAACATTTCGAGCTGTCCAATAATTCTGATCTCATCCCCTATCTATTCGGCCTGTCGCATCTCCTATCAATTGTTTTTGCTCTTCGTTCTTTGTTAACAGCCCATTTTTGTGGAACACTATACCTAAAGATTAAAAAGTCACCCTAGCCCTTCATTGTTTTCTTTTTTGACTTTGTTTTGTTTTTGTATCATGTTTTTGTTCTTTTAATACCTGTATTTGATATCATCTTTGCTTTGGTAATGTTTCATTTTAATTGTATGTATGTATTTGTTTGTGGGAGTACGTTTACAGGTGTGTCCTTTTGTACAACCCAGTATTTTGACAAAATTGATAATAGTAATATTAATATGTGACGCACTCTGTAAAAACTGGTGTTATTGCCAATTTAAAAATATCAAGAAATGACGGTTTTAAGTATTCAGTGTGTTTTATAGCTCACCAATGGTTGAAGCTTTGTGTACCAAATTCACATGTTTTATACCTTCCAGAGCATCCACTGTACAAGTAGCCAATAGCTAAGATTCCTGCTGTTTTACATTGTAAACAAGGTTGACTGTATCAGGAAAGCTCCAAAAGTGGTGGGAGGCGGGGCTCCAGAGGAGGGTAAAAGGCTGTTTAAAAATCTTAAAGAGGAAGGAATAGGAATGAATTAGGCCAAGTTATGGACCATTTAGGTCTCAAAACTGGCTAAAATGAAAGGACATTTACAGCGCAGGTCTTCAATCAACACCCTTTATTTTATAGACTTCCCAGATTATGGAATGCTCTGCCAATTATAATATTGATCTTACGCTTCCTTCAATAAAATTAAGCAAAGGTTAAGGAACGATTTATGGGATCATTTTAGCGCTGCCACGATATAGAAAAACTCTATATCATATATCACCAAGATTTATATCACGATATGAACATATATCACGATATAGAACTAACTGTAACATTTGCAAGACAAGCATATACATACTCTTCATTGTAAGTTTAAATTTAAGTTGGATGTATACCACAAGCAAAAGCTACTCTTGTTTATCAGGTTTTTAATGCATTTTACTACTGCTTTATAGCTGAGACAAGTGGCTGGCACTACATAGAAACCTTAAAACCTCCCAGTTTACTTTGGGGTTGGCTTGTTTAACATACTACACCATCAACACATAACTTAATTAAATGCCAAATACCATATGTCTGGCCTCCCCCACATCATTATACTAAGGGGTGCCACTATTGCACAACCATCATTAAACTGATTGGCTATATCATATCATATCACCACCTTGTTATATCGATACTATCAATGTATCGATATACCATGGCAACACTAATCATTTTTTAATCAAATAATAATTGTACTTTCCATTTTGTATGCCCTTGTTGTAATTGTGCTTAATTGTGCTAAGCTCTACTATCATTCATTGTAATTAATTTTAAGTTGTAGTTAAATAAGTTGTTTTTATAGGCTTTTGGCATTGATTGCCATTTGTCCTTCAGATCACTTTTCAATTATACTGTCCTATCTTCTTGTACCTCATGCACCATCTTTGTAATTCCACATGTGTATATATCTGTAAAGCAATGAAAATAAAAGAAAAGAAAATAAACCATGGCACTGTACAGCCAGATACAGCCATCCCCATGCTAGCCAGAGCTCCATTTGGGCTCCAGAGACTGCCATACGGATTTCCACTGTGCTTGGAAAAAGCAGCCAGCGGAAGCAGACCACTCAAGTCGAGCTGACTTTGATACTGAAATTTGATAGTTTATTGATGTAGTTTTCTGTTCTTGGTGAAAAATCAAATCTGCTGTCCTGTGCAATAAGACTGATTTTCCCAGAACCAGTCACATATGTTGTACCAATGCAATATCTATTCACAACACAGTGATAAGCTTTTCAGTGTGTTCCCTGATTTTTATTATATAGGTTTGATAATATACAGTATGTTCTTTGTGTGCTAGATGGTGCCTGGTTTCTGCATGACATGGCAATTATCCTTATTGCAATGATCACAAGTATAAAATACCAGTATCACCCAATCCTACTTACTGACCCGTTAGACCCACTGACCCAAATAGTAATCTGGATGGGACCGATATTGACTTAGTTGTGACCCGGTTTGATTAAAGCAGAGGTACACCACTGTAGAGCTAGATTTTTTTTAAAAGGCTCCCAGCCCAAGCTCCTCTGCAGGTTATTGCTATAAAAAGAATTGTCTGCAAGAAGTGAGTAAGTACCAAAGAATATTTTAACAGACGTTATCAAAAATCTACAAGTGGGTGTGGTTCCACATAAGTACGGACAGCTACAGTGACCATGATGCCAGACTAGTTACCTTCAAGTAACAACACTCAATCCCAATAAATGGACGTGACCATGGACAGTAGCATACAAACCTGATAAGTGGACGTGGCACAAACACCAAACATGTGGGTGGGATTCCATGTACGTATGTTTCTTCAGTATGTACAATTGCATGCAATAAATTCAAGCTTATAAAGTTATGATCACACATGATCCCACCTGGGTCAGACATGGATATTCAATAAAGTGGATGAGACCCACCCAACTCTGACATAATGTGACCCAAGTGATCCAGATAATCTGGATGACCCAACTCACTTTACAACGCTGGTCTATACAGTGCATAAATTTGTATTTTGTGTGTAGCATGTTACTGTACTTCGGTGTTTATTGTGTATGTAGGTCCCTTTCAACCTTTTGCAAAGGAAATTGAGGAGGAAATTAGTTACACTGAAATTGAAAGCCACTTGATTAGTGTGGGGTTACTTACTAGAGACCAACAACAATTTCTTTCCAGTATAAACTACACTGAACAACACAAGAGAAGATACTTTCGTAATGTTGTACTTGAATACAACACACACAATTGCAAGAAGTTCTTAAATTGTCTCAAGTGTACCAGCATATATTCTTGCCATGAGCAGCTTTACAAGAAACTTTCATCCACCCTTGGTAAGTAGGTACAAACTTAAATCTAAGGTACAATTAAACTCTAACAACTCAGTATACCTCTATAATCTGACACTTTCTGATGCACTGATAACACTTTATCATAATAATCCAATGTTCTCACTAATCTGGCAGGATTTTTTTGTAACCAATAATTGTCAGATTATAGGGGTTTTGTTTTAGTTACTTAAGTATGAGCCTGAACTTAAATACATTTGCTGTGTATAATATTGTTTGCAGTAGCCATAGTCAATCCGTATAATGTGTGTAGCTATAATATTATGCGTATTCAGTACATGAATACCTTATTAAGCAGTTTTGTAATGTGAATGTGTATCAAATAGTATGTCTCATTAGTTTAATTAGTGATATACTTGCATAACTGTAGTAACAGTTGTGTTGTGAATTGTTTAGATATGGAAGTTCTTGAACAAGACACGCAATAACAAATGGACAGTCTGTAATGCACAAACACATAAACACAGTGTTATTTTATAAAGTAAAGCACATTGATGTATAGTACTGTACACATTATACATAGTATGTACATGCATACACATGCATTGTTTTTAGGAGTAAAAGAATAGTGTCTTCATGATGGTATGTAGAGTTATAGTCAGCCTTACATATCACCATGCAGGTTTTGGGAGAGTTGGGAAACATACATACACATACTTACATAAGTGGCAGAGCTACTTGCTTCAGGATGGATAAATTTCAATGATGAGTTTGTTTTTACTCAACTATATAGCTCGTCTGTGACATGCTTATATTATAATATGAATAACTATAGGTCATTCATATGTATGAATTGTTACATTGTTACTGATAGATATGTACAGGCCCCTAGCTATATTTTCAGCTCTTCAAGGGCAGTGTCAATAAGTATCAAATAGGGATGTGTCTATTATGCCAAAATAATTTTGGGAATAATAGGTAGTGGAAAGAATTGCAGAATAGTAGGATGAGTTCTAGGAGTAATTAGTGTAAAATTATAAGTTTTACTTGTAGTGTGATGCAAAAATCTTTTGGATACAACACTGAAACAGTGCAAGCATAAAAACAGTTGAATAGATCAAGACACTCTAATAGAGCAGTCACTTATACTTTAATAGAGCAGTCAACTTTGAGTCTATAATTCTAATATAGCATTCACTTATGTAAAACTCCAACTAATATGCTTACTTTTGCACAAATTCCAGGAATAATTTTGGAAATAATAAGTAAATTTTAAAAGACTTACATTTCCAGAATGAATAATTGGAAGATTACAAAGCATAATAGACTCCTGCCTAGTATCAAAGCAGAAATACGCTATTGATCTGTTGCATTATGCAACTGTGTTATGGACCATGTAGGAGTATAAGGACATCACTTACCAAATTTAGTAGCTGTGGTTACCATTAACAGAAGAGAAAGTAATTTACACTACGTACTACAACACTCTAAAACTCTTCATGGGCAGAATCTACTTAAAGAGAAACAATACTGATATCAGCTAGAATAGTCCTACGCTACTATATAGTTCGAACTGTCACGTTTTTTAATGCAGTTTTTGAAGTCTTCGTTGTACAATAGATATCCATCAATGCACCTGCATCTAAGCATACATCATATTCTATTCATATTTCCTTGTAAGCAATGGAAAGCACATTTTCAATCAGACAAAATCAGTTATTATTTTAAAACCCTTTATCAAGTGGGCATCCCTATGTAAAAGTGTGACCATCAAATAGAATGTAAAAGTCATGATCATGACCCGATGGATGAGGTACAACTGTATTATTGATAGTTGACCACATCTACACATATTAACCTCCTGTTGTCAAATACAACTGTTTGGGTAACTTGTTACACCGTACTCAGTTGTCTAGTCTAGTCATAACTTAAGCAATGGCACACAGCCTGTAATTGTGTTCTACTAGAGGATGAATGGAATTAATAAAAGTGACAATTATGCATGTGAAACTAACATACATAATATATTTCCCACCTAACACCACTGAAAACATATGTGACCGGATTTGCGAAAAGGTACCTTTTTCACACATTTGACATACCAGCAAACAAAATGATGCAACACTTGACTCCTTATACTGATTAACTTGCTTTTAGTCTCAAAATGTAGCCAGATACTGTAGCTACATTCATTGAAAATTTCAAGCAATTATATGCCACGATCAAAAAGTTATGAAGCGTTTTAGTACAAAAAATAGGTCAAATTTTGTGTGTGAAAAAGGTACCTTTTCGCAAATCCGGTCACATATTTTAAGCAAAAAGTAGTACATGTTCATGCATGTATATATTTTTATTTAAATGCAACTTTTCATTTTATGTAGTAATGCATTCCTATATGGCATGTATTCTGTTAGCACATGTTTATGTACATTAAATGAAGTAAGCAAATAATATGGTAATTATGCATGTTGTAGCCTTAGATGTGCACCTTTTTCCTGTACTTTGCATTCTTCTTTTGTGCACTGACTCTTCATGATGCATGTGGATCCACATGCAGTTGATTTATTGCATCCACTAACACACATGTACACATGAATAAGTTCAAGCTCATAATGATTTGATCATGGTTATTATTAATCACCACAAGTCCACAATCTTTCTGCCTTACCGGATTGTTCTGTGTATAATATAGAAACAGTCATACGTATACGATAGTGGGTGAGAGTACTATAATTGTGATATATCAAGTTGACTAGCTATACGAGGTCATGGCTATCACCCATTAATCTAGTATGTACACATTGGACTGAGTCCTGAAACAGAAAAGTGGATTTACATTAAACATAGGGACATAACTAAACATACATCATACAAGACACACAAGCGACTAACAGGGCTAACATATAGCAGCAATAGACAGTGGCTGGAAGCCTATGTTTTTTGGCAAAACCATTGGTTTTAGTGGAGGCTAAATAAAAACTACTGATGATGGAATAAATCTCTCAGAGAAACTTGTATTATAACAATGATTTTGCCCAGAAGAAATTGATGGATCCAGTCATCCAGAGTAGGTATGATTTATGGCACACAAAGATCGATACTTAACCAACAACAGAACAGATAAGCAAGCAAGCCAGCTATGATACAGAAGGTAAAATCTCAGTATATTGCAATTGGCAGTAGTGTATCCCCATACTTCAGTTGTGTATATATATACATGTATATAGTTTGTTGTTCTGGGATTTGATTTAATAGGGCCAATGCATACTTTGGAAAGGGCTATGGTGCTATTGAAGCTCATAATTCCTCAAAATGCACACATTCACTCAAGTTACAACCACATGTATTTTGAAAGTACACACATTGCACATTTTTCCCAAATGCCAATATACAGAGTGGTTTGTAGCTAAGTACTATATTAGTATTAGTGACTATATTAAGTTTACAATCCCACTGCCAAGAGCTACGTAGAATGAGTTTGTCATGATGCAGCTATGTGACACTGTGTTAGAGCTATGGATCACTGTCAAGAACAAGTGCCTTGAAGATCTATGTGTAGTTATTATTGGCTATGAATTGTGGTAAAGAAACCTCACAACATTCAAGTGGCTAAAATAAATTGCATTCATCTGTTAAATAGTCAGTGTATCTCATAGGACACACAACCCAGTCATAATCATGGGATGAAGACACCATATGCATTTGGGACTGAAATTTTATGGAGGGGTAGTTCCACAATAGGCATTCTTAAGTAAATGTTCAAATGTTGGATGACAGAAGACATTTGGGAATAATTTTACTTTGAACATAAAATGTATTCAATAATTGTATCATTTAAAATATTTATGGGGCGAACTAACAACTGCATGGTACAGTATGGCACTATTTCTCCCAGTAACAATAGTTTGTTACATAACAATTTTGATCCACACCAGTACTTTGACCCAGATAATGTGGTATTGTATAGCTACTTGAATCACATCACCACCACAATTAGCTAGGTATACTGATACATCATAAACAAAGCTGTTTAATTAATTAGTGATGAACAAAATAAATTCACAGTGTGTGTAGATTGTGTTACGAACTCTTCAGACAACTGTGAGCTAATAGAAAAAATCAGGTGCAGCAAGCATCACAAGACATACATGTCAGCCAGTAGTGGTTTACATACATACCTAGAAATTTTTCCAGTATAGCTATATACCACATAATTTGTGTAAGGAATACACTCCCATAATGTACGTACATGACTCTCAGAAGTGATGTACATTTACATCAACTTTTCCACACAGTTTTGCTATGCAGCTATTAACAGTGGTGTATGATCTGGTTCACATCACTTCATACATGCAGTAACAGTACATATCACGTAACTCAAGGTCCAAATTTCTGTGAAGTGCACATGAAACAGAAGTTTCTGTTACAGGACTCAAGTCAGTATTGGGCAGAACATTATGTATTGACATTCTCCAACATTTCCATTTTTTTTTCACTGTTATAGCTACTGCTGAAAGTTAATATGTTGTCAGCCATTGTTGTATTACAAATTAATGTGCTGCATCTTAATTTGGTATTTAAATTTGTTGAACATGGGTATGCATTACAGTGGCAGATCCCGAGAGGGACATATCCCCCTCTCCAAAGGAATATTCAAATCCTATGCATCTGTATGCTATTATGTCCTAGTACATATAAACAGGTGTTGTTTGCATATTTCACTTATTTTAATTGGTGCTGCCAATATCCATCTATTTTTGACCCTCTTCTTTCAATTGCTGTTTTCAGTTGCAGTTCGCAGTGATTTGAGGAGTAACTAAGTAGCTAGGTATATAGCAGATCCTGTGTAGCCATTTCATTGTCCTCAGCTACTAGTTTAGGTTTCCCATTAATCATGCCCACCTTGACCATCTCCTCTAGCTCTGAGCCTGACTTATAATATACTTCTTTGCATCCAGATTATGTGCCTTGTTCATTGTTGCAGACAAATCAGTTTTTTTACCTACTCCTTTGCTTCAACTTGTCTTTCTAATTTTCTTTCTCTTATTCAACTCTCCGCATCTTGTGCTGAGCATATCAGCAGTTTTATCCTCTTAAAATCAGGATCATAATTTCAACAGTTTTTTCAACAGTATTGTAAGATCCTGAAGCAAGTTTCTTCACAAATGGGATCTCTGTACGATAGCCAATTTGTTGATTCTTTTTATATAGTAGCACTTCTTAACCAGAATTCCTGCCATTTCTGCAAAGAAGCTACAGTAATTACCAAGTCTCCTCCACTTGTTTCTTGCTATAGCCTTCCATTTAGCCTGAGTGTTGGCCAGAAAAACCCCTGCCTCAGTTATATAACATCTCCTTCTCATCCTCACCCATATCATTGGGGTCAGGTACAAGATCTGGCTGGTTTGGTTTCATGAATTTCTCTAGAATAAAGTTTCTTTGGAATGTCAGAGTCTCCTTTCTTCTGCTGTGCTTTATCTAGCAAAAATTCATAGTGCTCTAACCACTGGGCTGGAGTTCTTCCCCAATGGCACACCACATACATGGTATCAACTTCTCTTCCTCCTCTCTGCTTTGTTCAGTCTTTTTAATACTACCATCTAATTTTTGACTGTTTTGCTGACTTGTGCCGCAATTCTGGACAACTGGTTCAAGCCATACTTCATGACTGCAACCTTCAAAATCTCACCCTCTATGTTGGTCCTTTAATCATAATAATGAGGCATTCTTAAAAAGTTGTTGTTGCAGCGGATCTGGATATATACTAGCTACATGTACAAATGCTTTCCTCTCAGTGGTAATTACAGATACATCAACCGAACATCAATACTGTACCCTAATAGGGCAGTCACCAAGGGCGAATTTAGAGGGGGTGCTTGGGGCGCTGAAGCACCCCACCTCCAAAATTTTACATTGAACAAGCTAGGAAGCTTTTAGAAGCTGTAGTACAGGTGCAGCTACATTTTATACACATGTATGGGCAATGAAAAGATAGAAAGAGCATGGGGGATAGCTAATCTTATCCAGGATTACTAAAGGGGTTCAAAATCATACTTTTGGAGTAAGTCTTACCTTAGAAGTTGCTAAATCCGAAATACTCTAATAGAACAGTCAACTACTCTAATAGAACATCCAACATTAAAACTATAATTTTCAAGCAGTTACCAGAGTGTAGTAAGCTGAAATTAAACCTATTCTTCTAGACCTGTGCACTGCTACCCTCACCACTGTACCAAACATCCTGCCATATACCAATCACTTCAGGTAAAAGATTTATACCTTTATTGTACTAAACTTGTATAAACATCATTAATTGAAAATCTATTCTAAAAATAACCTTTTCTGTTAAATAGTTTAAGTTTTTTAGGCTCTGCTACAAACTTGATTCTTGGATTGAAATGCTTCTCTTGCAAGTAAAACAGTAGTCTTATATAATAGTGAGTTTCTTAGCTTTTATAAAGTTCTAAAAGGCCGCAACATCTGAGAACTGTTTGTTTTGTTTCCCTTGCTTGATCAAATCCCATGCTACATTTGTATAAATCTAGCAGCTTTGGAGTTTGCACTATCAAATCGCTTGAAGCTCAACTTTAAGCTTAAATAATACTGCAGCATTTATGTTGTCATGATCATTGTGTGCTAAAAAGGGCTTAGTTGGGGCCAAAAACTAGTTGTATTTGTAGACTATAGTTGTAAAACAATTATAATGATGGATGAATCCATCATTTTAAAAGTTAGATTGAAATAGCAACCTGCAGCTGCACTTCAGAACAGTGGCTATACATATGAAGTAGATCCAATCCTGTGTTTAAATATTCTTCTTGACCTTACATTCAATTAGCTATGTCTATACACTCTTTATTCTCTTTGACAAGCCACTGTTAGTGCTGAAACGAATAGCAACTTTTACTATTCGAATAGTTGTTAACAAAATGACCGAATATTCGATTATTCTTTAAGCTTATACTTCTATTGAATAAATACTGAAACCTTTTGTGAGAGAGCAAGGTAAAGCCTAAGAGCTATTTCTATCTTTTCTAAATAGAATTTTACAGCATAGATACATCACTTCATTCATAATCTTAAGTTTCAAGGCTGGCTTTTCCATCTGAATACAGTGTACAAAGTGCTAACGATTATTCGAATAGTGTGTTAATGAATTGAATAGTGTCATGCCGACCGAATAGTCAAATAACCGAATAATCATTTCAGCACAAGCCACAATTATACATTTTCAAATCCAATAACAAGAAACAGTGTATAGTTCTGTTTTTATCTAAAATTACTTCCAACTGAACTCATTCAAATTAAAATTGCTTCCACCTGAACTCATTTATCTTGTACCCACATTTGGTTAAAAATAGCTTCTAGATTCAATCTTGTGATAACCATTTTCCAAAGATTTCCAGGGGGTCTGGGAGTATATATGCCACCAGATCTACAGCCCCTCTAGCTGGAAAATTATATACAGCTTAGTGCACATGCACTCCATACATTGGTGAGTCAGTCTACTTGCCCTCTCCACTTCCACTTACCCTCTCTACTATTTGGACAGCTAGTGTAGTTTGAGCCATGAGACTGTAAATTATGCTATACTTCAAAACACTAAATTTGATCATGTGCAGCTGCCGATACCCATTATGTTTCCACTACTAGTTCTTTAAGATAATATTGAATTTTAGCTACATGGCTGCACCTTTAGTTATATTGACAATCTGTAGGGGAGTAATGGTATCACATAAACAAAGTGACATCATTTTTCTCTCAAAATTACTACCAAATTCAATCTCAGTAGGCCAAATTTGCAAAATTTTCCTGTGGGGGCATACCCCCAGACCCCCCTAGATAGAGCATGCTCTGCATGCTGAGTGTGCTTCTCACACTACTTGTATCAACTATATATCTTGCTACATAATAAATGTCCATGTTAGCACCCCCTTCTGAAATCCTAGATCCACCCCTGGTCACTGCATATAATGGATAAACTAGTAGAGTGGCATAGTGAAATGTTGTGCACTTTCTGCAGAAAGTATGAAACTTTGCACATAGTACCTACCTACCATGAAGTGTATTTTGAGATATGTCCTCACAGTCCATTTTATGCTCAAAATAGTGACCTTTGCCTATATATCACCCATACAACACTCAGTTTGTTCAAACTAGGTGCCAAATTGACAATCTTTATCCAAGAAACAAGTTGATACTTGTTGCAAGTTCATAGCATATTCCATTTCAAAGTTATGGTAATTGTTACTAGCAGCGAATTCATATAAATTCAACCGCCTGCACAATTACACTCTTTAGTTTATCTACATTCTTTGTTTGCCATTCAGTTTTAGCTAACCATGAGCATGACAGTTTACATACGTACGTATGCAACCAAAAAGTGGAGAGATATCCAGAGGTGGGGCATGGGGGTTATGTGCAATACTCCTGTGAGATAAATCAACAAAGTTGTTTTGTTGTCAGATTAAACTCAAAAACTTGTGGTTGTTTATGGTTATAATTTGCTTCAGTATATATAATTTGATGCATAAAACTCTAAGGCTATACATGCTACTATATTCACGTTTGCAGAAAAGCCTTAAAGCCTTATACATAACTAACATACCGTACTGATAGCTATTTTTTGTGAACTGACTGTGACTATAAGGAGATCATGGTCCTGAACTACCGACATTTTGTATCCCCTTAATATACATTTGCCTTTAGAGAGACACACACCCAAGATGTGAGGGAGTCTGAGGGCATAACCAACTAGATAATTTGTGTTTCACAATAATTATTTGGTTCATATATAGCAAAATGTGTTCCATGTTTGCAAATATAGCTAAAAAGCTAACAACTTCAAAAAATTTATTTCTAAAGCTTTACAGCAATAAAAATTTAGCATACAGGTTATAGAAACAGTACTATCAGTGAGACCTTCATCCAGGAAATGACTTAAGGGGTGTCGTGAGTCACAATGAGAGTAAGGGGAGACGATGGTATAAAGATCTTGTGCTCATAGCTAGTTTACACACATGGGGGACCCAGGATATTTTAGACTCCCTCAGGTGCATTCACAGGTACCTGAGAATGACCTACAGTACCTGAGAATGACAAGAAGTAATCTCATGCTTGTAGCTATTCTCAGGTACAGTTCTGGGCTATTGTACCTGGCAAAATACACGTGTCATGTATTTCATCCAATATTACAGTTGTTGTTGACATATTCACTAAGATTTTGATTTATAATTTAAGGAGTTTGTATGTCAAAGGGGTAAAAAAACACCCCCCTTCCCCTCAAATGACCTATTACAGAACCCCCCATTGTAGTTAAAACTGTTGATAGAGCAATTATATACGTATAATTATGAGCTTTTGTTTAACTACCACAAGAGAGGAGGGTACATACCCAATGCCCCACCCCTGGATATCTCTCCACCTTTTGGTTGTATATGTAACCTGCAGTGCTCATGTTAGTTAAGATATATATATATATAAATTGAGTAGCAAACAAAGATTGTAGATGAAAGAGTGTAATTGTGTGAGCGGTTGAATTTATATGAATTTGCTGCTGGCAAAAATTACCATAACTTTGAAATGGAATATGCTATGAACTTGCAACAAGTATCAACTTGTTTCTTGGATAAAGATCTTCAATTTGGCATCTAGTTTGAACAAATTGAGTGTTGTATGGGTGATATATAGACAAAGATCCCTATATTTGAGCTTAAAATGGACTGTAGCGGACACCAAAAGTCAAATCTGTGATGGCTCCACATCTAAAAATACACTTCATGGTAAGTAGGTACTATATGTGCAAAGTTTCATACTTTCTGCACAAAGCGCACAATTTACTGGCCATGCTGCTCTACTAAACATTATTGGAACCTGTCTTGGAGACATTTCTACACACTAACCCATCTGTATAAAGCAACCACCTACATATTAAGGCCAAGAAGTTGACTGGCATAGACAGGTTCCACTACATGGTGCTGAAAATTGAAATTTTATTGTGTAGATATTTTCCATACACATACCCTGTCGTGTGCTCCCTCCTTTGCATATTACTGACTTGAGCAAAAAAATGTTCTCAAGCATTTTGTAATATAAATACACTGCCTAGCAAAAATCGGCCTTTGCTTACAAAACAAAACTCACTGTACAACATAATATTGGTTATGCTCTTACCAGCCTATACTTGATAGTGCGATCGGTCTATTAGATTACAAGGATTGTTAAAATGCTCCATTGTTCATTTAAAACAACCATTCAAATTAAAAAGAGAACTGCATCCATTATGTATGAAAACATGTAACCACAACTTGGGTCCTCTCTTCTTTGCAATTTTCATCAATGATCTGCCATCATTATTAAGGAATAAAGTTCTTTTATTTGCAGATGACACAAAAATATATTCCAGCATTAGTCGTGCTAACCCAATATCCTCCCTGCAAGATGATATTAATGCTTGCATTGAATGGTCAGTAATGTGGCAGTTGCCTTTCAACATTTCTAAATGTAAAATACTACATATAGGTCAGTTTAATCCAAGATATTGTTATAAGATGGATGGGATGGATATTGTTAAGGTAAATGAGGAAAAGGATTTGGGGGTGTTGATTGATTGCAATCTCAAGTTTCATAGTCAGTGTTCGGCAGTGGTTAATAAGGTTAATAGACTTCTTGGCCTTATTAAACAGACCTTTTCGGATATTTCTGTAGATTCATTTACATGTTTATACAAATCAATAGTACGTCCTATTTTAGAATATGGTAACTTGGTTCGGGGACCTCACTATAAAACAGACATCAAAAAATTAGAAAAAATCCAACGGAAAGCAACTAGAATGATCAAATCTATAAGAAATCTCGACTACGAGGAACGATTGAAAGTACTTAACTTGCCATCATTACATTATAGACGTTATAGAGGTGACATGATCGCTGTCTACAATATGCTACATGATAAGTATGATATAGACCATTCTGATTTTTTTACTTTTTCACCCATTACCCATACCAGAGGTCATACATTTAAGCTATTTAAATATTTTTCAAGAACAGATGCCAGGAAATATTTTTTTACAAGAAGAGTTGTTGAACCATGGAATAATTTACCCCAAGAAGTAGCATGTGCAGCATCAGTTGATGATTTTAAGAAATTGATTGACCAATATTCATCTAACACTATGTATAAATGTATGTAATTAGTCTACTTGTACTTTTTTTACCTGTTGATCAGGTGTAACAGGCTGTTTAGCCTTATAAATTACCTGTAATAAATAATAATAATAATAAAAAACAGTTTGAAAAATATCACACAATCTAAAAATACCCGAGTAATCTCAAACTAGCACAGCATATGCCTTGCATGTTTATACTACAGTTGAATTGAATGTTTTAACAGTAGCAGATATAGTATTAGGATCATTAGTAGTTTTGGTAGAGACATCAGCAGATTTGTTGGTAGACACATCAGTAGGTTTGTTGGTAGAGACATCAATAGGTTCGTTGGTAGAGACACCAGTAGGATCGATGGTAGAGACATCAGCATGTTCACTGGTACCCTTACAAGATGATGGTATTTCTAGTCCATGTTTAATTCTTGACAATACTGTGTGAATGGTATCCTTTGTGTCAGGGTGTCTGACCAAACACAGAAAGCCATGGGGTAGGTGTGGTACTACATCCAGTGTAACCAGTTTACCCAGTTTAATCAGTCGCTTGGCAAATTCAAAACCATCGTCCATCAGAGGATCAAGTCCAGCAACCTGTGAAGGGAAGAATATTAAACAGAAATGTACATATCTGACAGGTATCAACTGTGTGTTCTATTAGAGTAATTTGTAAGGTTTTATGGATAAAAGTTTTTATTTTAGCATTTCTTTAGGGTTGTGTTTGGTTTTTCTGTGCCATGAAGCAAACATGAGCTATGTGTGTTTGCTTATGTTGCAGTAAAATGTAACTTTATTGCCGTGAACTGGAGAATTGAGTAAAGTACAGCTTTTGACTTATATCTATCCATGCTTCAAGCAAGAATGCTGTTCAAGTGTAGAAATAGCAGTGTACACAATAAGACAAAGCCCCATCTCCATAGCCTGTTGTACTCATGACTTAAAATCAGTTAAATGAGTGCCTATATGATTTATTTACTGTATATGCATAGCCACTGTAGAAATTAATTGCTTTGCTCTTCCTGTGTCTATTGCTATAACTCCAAGAGTATTCATCAGATAAGGCTGAAACTTTAACAGCTCATTAGTGTGTCCCTCTAAACAACAAAGAAGTCATAAAATGGAGAAAAATGCAAAGTATAGTCAGTTTGTGTTCACCTGAGCCCCACCAAAACAATGATACGTATCAAAAAGGTAAACACATGTTCACTCATGATGGTTTTGGACTGGAACAGGCATGTTTTTATGTTGCAAATACTGTATGTTTGATTACCTGAGTGTGCTAAATGTATAGGATATTTTTGAAGACTCATAACTCACTTTTCTTGCCTGTATCAAACTTTTTTTGATAACAGTTGTGGAATTTAAAGGGCATATAGCACTATTGAGTGTTTGTACAACTGGCTAAGAGTTATTAACGGTTCAAATAAAATGTAAACTGGCTATATATAACTAGTCAAGTTTTTGCTCAGTGAGTCACATTTTAATGTCAACACATGTGCATACATAATTATTTAAATTACTTTTCCATGATTACACATTTGTATATATCTAACAACTGTGAGTTATTTCAGTGTACATTATGTGTGAGAATTAATACATATGAAAATATAATACTGTGTGTACTGGGTATAGATACAGAGAAAGAAACCCAGAAGTGAAGTACTATGAGGACAATCACACCAAAATATCGGTGTTTAAAATTTGCTAAACTGGAAGTGTGGGGAGAAGATACTCTCCACAATGTAATCAGTATACTGCCCCTCAATGATCCCTTCTGCTTGATAGCCATGAGATGGTTTAGCATGTAGACACATCTTGTTAGTACGCAAGAAATCCCAGGCTGCCTTTTCTTCAATTTCCATATGTCTTCCATTTAGCATCAACCAACCACCCTCATTATGTGCTTCTTTACTGAGAAACTGGCCTGTAACAAGATAATTTCAATTTCAGAATGGAGTTGAGTATGGAACTTACCCATTATTCCATGACAATCGTTACTGATGCCACTATTGTCCATCACAACAAGGTCGAGATGTTCATTGACAAAGTTGATCTTAAAAGATAATTGTGGTCTTTTGACTGATATGATCATATTAGGGTGTTCTCCCTTCTTCAGTTTCTCTCCCAGTTGTATATTGGCAGTAGTGTTATCCACCAGTACATGTACAGGACGATCAGTGAGTACTGTTCTACTGCCATCAATAAAGATACTTCTATCACTGGCTGAGATGGTAATCTTTGTGATATCCTTAGGTCGACACTCCTCCTTGCAGTCATTTGTTCGGACCATAATGCCAATGTCACCCAAGAAGGTTGCATACTCCTTAAAGTCCTCTCTATTCTCAGGGGCAATGAAATAGGCATTAATATTGATGGCAGGATCAGAGATAAGGTTGAATACAAAGTCAGCTAATCCTTGCATACTGTAACACAATAACTGTCCATCAGCTAATGGTACAGCAAAATGAGGATCTTGTCCACAATATATTCCTGTGTATATACAACATGATAATCTGCATAGTCTCATCATGTACAGTAGATTTTTATCTATAGTTGTTTACTCAAATATGTGCACTACAATAAAAAGTGTATTTGTGCATATGTGATATGCTCTAAATGTGTTGTACATAACTTGCATTCCTGTGGTGTATGTGATGTGTAGGAGATGATAGTTCACACAATAAATAGCAAATGTGAACCTATCATCTCCTACACATCATATACCCCACCTAAATACATTTTATGCATATCACATTTAGAGCTCATCACATATGCACAAATATACATTTTATTGTAATGGTACTAGTTATGCACATACCTCTTGTACAGTCAAAGCATTGACCATTGACTCCAAATGATGATCCACCCATGGTAGAGCAACACTTTCTTTCACTCACCAGATCAGTATTTGTAGACGATCCACTACAGTCAATAGTGGAGTAGCAATCTGCAGTAGAAGAGTAGTACTATCAATGTATGCATGGGTATTGGTTTACATACGTCCAAGGCATGACAAACAAGTTCCATCAGCTGCACTATATGATAGTCCATTAAGGTCATGACAGCAGTGAGTGAAGTTAGTGGGAGATGTGCTGGTATTAGCTCCAGTACATTGACAAGATTCAGTGTAGCACATTGCCTCTAAAAGTACACACATGCTACACATAGAAATTCATATCATTTATACAATTATCAGCTTGACCGAAACATGTTAATTAGTGTATGTTGAGTGTACATAATTGCTTGAAGATGTGTAGTTACACTCTGCCCCAAATTAAAAGGCTGTCTTTAATATTTATTTTCTGGTGATCATCACTTTTCATCATACAGTAGTCACTAGCTATTCATGCATGCCCATGTTAATTAACTCACTAACTTCATTTATAGCTACACGCAGGCCCGGCCTACACCAAGTAGCTACGTGAAAGCCACCCTGTTTAAATGTGCAAAGGAACAAACAATCTTTTGATACAAACCAGAATTGATAAACAAAAGCACTTAATTATACCTGAGTATGTTACACAATTAACAACACCATCACTACAAAACATTCCATCCTCATCATCATCGCAGTAATCACTTGATAGCCATTCATCACTGGAAGTCATGTAGTCTGTTGCAGCACAATCAGTTGTAGTGAAATAATATTCTTGTACAGCATTCACTGTGTGGAGAAAGGATAATTGATGCTCAACTAGACCAGCCAGCTTGTACATCAGGAAATTACTTGGGAATAAGATCATTAAGATGAAATAAGTTGTGTTGATACACAATAGCTAACTAGCTACAGACTATATACATTAATATTAGCACATGCTATGAACAATTAAGTCACTCTACTCTTAATACTTTAGCTATTAAGTTAGTAGCTATACATAGCTATAGTTATACACAGGACATACCACATAGTTAGCTGCATAGCTGTCAGACATCTTCTATTAGCTATATACACAGTGACTAACCTCTTGCTGCACCCATGAGCAGTACTAATGTGACCCACATAGTGATGGTAGGAGTATCAGGTTGACTGGAGTGTACCACAACAAGTCAGTTATAAATAGCACTCAACTCATCATTAATTGTGACATCAACTGTCAATGCATAATTATGTGATAGTTTCTAAAAAGTCATTTCCCAAATGAATTCCATAGTTACCATTAATGTGCACCCTCTTCCTGTACTTTGCATTCTTCTTTTGTACACTGACTCTTCATGATGCATATGGATTCACATGTAGTTGATTTATTGCATCCACTAACACACATGTACACATGAATGACCCATCAAGTTCAAGCTAATAATGATAACCTCATGGTAATCACCACAACCTTTCTTCCTTATGAGATTGTTCAGTGTATAATATAGAAACAGTCATACAACTACAATACATTAAACATAGGGACATAACTAAACATACATTCATACAAGACACACAACACAACTCAGAGGGCTAACATATAGCAGCAAATATGATCGTAAATCATAGACAGTAGCTGGAAGCTTAAGTCTAAAGGTAAAATATGTTTTTGGCAAAACCATTAGTTTAGTGGAGGCTAAATATACACTACTATAATGATGGAATAAATCTCTCAGAGAACCTTGTATTATAACAACGATTTTTCCCAAAAGAAATTGATGGATCCAATCATCCAGAGTAGGTGTGATTTATGGCACACAAAGATTGATACTTAACCAACAACAGAACAGAAAAGCAAGCAAACCAGCTGTGATACAGAAGGTCAAATCTTAGAGTACTGGCAGTAGTGTATCCCCAATCTTCAGTTGTGTATAGCTACGTAGTTGTTCTGGGATTTGATTTAATAGGGCCAACGCATACATTGTAAAGAGTTATGGTGCTATTGAAGCTCATAATTCCTCAAAACACGCACATTCACTCAAGCTACAACCACATGTATTTTGAAAGTACACACATTGCATGTTTTTTTTCCAAATGCCAACATACAGAGTGGTTTGTAGCTAAGTACTATATTAGTATGTAGTAACTATATTATGTTTACAATCCCACTGCCAAGAGCTAGAATGAGTTTGTCATGACGCAGCTATGTGACACTGTGTTAAGCAGTTCAGAGCTATGGATCACTGTCAAGAACAAGTGCCTTGAAGATCTATAGTTATTATTGGCTATGAATTGTGGTAAAGAAACCTCACAACATCCAAGTGGCTAAAATAAATTACATTCATCTGATAAATATTCAATGTATCTCATTGGACACACAACCCACAGTCATAATCATGAGATCATGAGATGAAGTTTTATGGAAGGGTGATTCCACAATAGCTTAGGTTGACATTCTACAATATATTACAGTAAATGATCAAATGTTGGATGACAAGAAGGCATTTGGGAAACTATGAATATAAAATGTATTGGAAATTTTACAACTAAAAGCTGCATGCATGGTAGCTACAGCATGGTACTTTGAGGAGAAATTCTTCCAGCAACAATAGTGTTATGTGGCACTTTTGACCCACACCAGTACTTTGACCCAGACAATGTGGTACTGTATAGCTACTTGAATCACATCACCACCACAATTAGCTAGGTATACTGATACATCATAAACAAAGCTGTTTAATTAATTAGTGATGAACAAAAATTGTGTGTAGATTGTGTTAAGAATTCTTCAGACAACTGTGAGCTAGTGGAAAAAATCAGGTGCAGCATCACAAGACATACATGTCAGCCAGTAGTGGTTTACTTACATGCCTAGAAAAATTTCCGGTATAGCTATAGACCACATAATTTGTGTAAGGAATACACTCCCATAATGTACATGCATGACTCTCAGAAGTGAATCAACTTTTCCACAGAGTTTTGCTATGCAGCTATTAACAGTGGTGTATGATCTAGTTCACATCACTTCATACATGCAATAACAGTACATATCACGTAACTCAAGGTCCAAATTTCTGTGAAGTGCACATGAAACAGAAGTTTCTGTTACAGGACTCAAGTCAATATTTTGCAGAACATTATGTATTGACATTCTCCAACATTTCCATTTTTTTAAAAATTTTATAGCTACTACTGAAAGTTAATATGTTGTCAGCCATTGTTGTATTACAAATTAATGTGCTGCATCTTAATTAAGGGTCTTTAAATTTGTTGAACACGGGTAAGCATTACAGTGGCAGATCCTGAGAGGGACATATCCCCATAAAGATTGAAATCCTGTATATCTGTATGCTATTATGTCCTTGTACATATAAGCAGGTGTTGTTTGCATATTTCACTTTTTTAATTGGTACTGCCAATATCCATCTATTTTTGATCCTCTTCTATCAATTGCTGTTTTCAGTCGCAGTTCGCAGTGATTTGAGGAGTAACTAGGTAGTTAGGTAGCATCTCCTTCTCATCCTCACCCATATCATTGGGGTCAGGTACAAGGTCTGGCTGGTTTGGTTTCATCAATTTCTCTAAAATGAAGTATCCATTCTTCTGCTGTGCTTTATCTAGCAAAAATTCATAGTGCTCTAACCACTGGGCTGGAGTTCTTCCCCAATGGCACACCATGCACATACATGGCATCAACTTCTCTTCCTCCTTTCAGTCTTTTAATACTACCATCTATTTTTTTACTGTTTTGACATTGTCAAAAGCACAAAACAGCACAAAACAGTTGTGTGCTGCAATTCTGGACAACTGCATGGTTCCAGCCATACTTCATGACTGCAACCTTCAAAGTCTCACCCTCTATGTTGGTCCAAATCCCTCCTTTAATAATAATAATAAGGCATTCTCAAAAAGTTGTTGCTGCAGTGGATCTAGATATATGTTGGCTAAATGTACAAATGCTTTCCTCTCAGTGTTAGATACGTCAACTGAACATCAATACTGTACTATACCCTAATAGGACAGTCACTGCATATAATGGATAAACATTGGAACCTGTCTTGGAGATATTTCTACACACTAACCCAACTGTATAAAGCAACCACCTGCATATTAAGGACAAGAAGGTGACGTGGCCATGGCATAAACAGGTTCCACTGCATGGTGCTGAAAATTGAAGTTTTATTGTGTAGATATATACTAATTGCTGTGGAAATCACCAAAAAATTATACATACAATGCCTAATACTTGTGCCCAGCAGAACCCGTTCCATATACATACCCTTACCACTGTCGTGTGCTCCCTCCCTTTAGATCCCACTGCATATTACTGACTTAAGCATAAAAAGAGAAAAAATGTTCTCAAGCATTTTGTATTATAAATACACTGCCTAGCAAAGTTGGCCTTTGTTTATAAAACAAAACTCACTGTACAACATAATATTGGTTATGCTCTTACCAGCCTATACTTGATAGCACAATCGTTTTATTAGAACAGAATCATTACAAGGATTGTTAAAATGCTCCATCGTTCATTTAAAACAACCATTCAAATTAAAAAGAGAACTGACATCCATTACGTATGAAAACATGTAACCACAACAGTTTGGAAAATATCACACACAATCTAAAAATATTTTAACTTCTGAGTAATCTTTAACTCATACTAGCACAGAAAATATGCCTTGCATCTTTATATTACAGTTGATTTGAATGTTTTAACGGTAGCAGATTTAGTATTAGGATCATTAGTAGCTTTGGTAGAGACATCAGCAGATTTGTTGGTAGAGACATCAGTAGGTTCGTTGGTAGAGACATCAGCAGATTTGTTGGTAGAGACATCAGTAGGTTCGTTGGTAGAGACATCAGCAGATTTGTTGGTAGAGACATCAGTAGGTTCGTTGGTAGAGTCATCAGCATGTTCACTGGTACCATTACAAGATGATGGTATTTCTAGTCCATGTTTAATTCTTGACAATACTGTGTGAATAGTATCCTTTGTGTCAGGGTGTCTGACCAAACACAGAAAGCCATGGGGTAGGTGTGGTACTACATCCAGTGTAACCGGTTTACCCAGTTTAATCAGTCGCTTGGCAAATTCAATACCATCGTCCATCAGAGGATCAAGTCCAGCAACCTGTGAAGGGAAGATTATTAAACAGAAATGTACATATCTGACAGGTATCAACTGTGTGTTCTATTAGAGTAATTTGTAAGGTTTTATGGATAAAAGTTTATATTTTAGCATTTCAGGCTGACTTTTAAATAAGTAAGGCGTTTACAGATATTGTAGATCAGAGTAACACCCGGAGTTTAATGAAATTAAAAACGAGTAATAAATGTAATGGAGAACTGCGTTATTATGAAAATTAGTTGTGAAGACCTACAGTTTACAACATGGTCCACAGATGATACACATGTATCTATACAGACTTGTGTGGACTACTCAGGTAATTACTTGTATCACTTTTATTTAATGCTGCTAAGTTTGAAGAAAGAGCAACAGCAAGGAAGACTAAGACACCAATAAGAGAGACCAGGTATTTATTTTCCATGTACCATGAAACCACCTAACTTCAAAGCCAAATTCCAGGGTACATATCTTATAAACCCTGGCTGGCCATGGTACATTTAAGTTAAACCATGGCTGGCTATGGTACATTTAAAATAAACCATGGCTGGCCATGATACATTTAAATGTACCATGGCCTTGATATATCTGATGAGGTAACGTTGTTTGTTTTTATAAGAATCCTGGCAGTATTCGATTGTGGGAGTTTATTATTACTCACGTGATGAAAACCATGAACCCGATTTTGCATTCTACAGCACTCATAAGAAGGCGATTCGACACCCTTACCACTCTATGAGTTGACAGACAGAAGTTTAAGGTGAGAACTAGTGTCATGGTTAATTTACAATCGCGTGTCCGCGTGTTTGATTACGTACCACGCCCACTTTTCGTATATCACGAGGTAACCACTCTACAGCGAAGCTTACCCCTCTGGATGTTTAGAAAACATCGTAAACAGTGGTTAAACGATGTAGCAGCTTTGAAACACTTGTTAAATCGCAAAATTGAGTATTTCCGTGATATTCATAGGATTTTCCCGTTTATGTTAACAAACGTAACTGCAACGTTACTTGCTGCTGACTATAATCGAATTTTACAAGACTCTCTATATAATAAATCCAGCGGGTTGCCTCGTATTGGCTTGGGTGATTAGTCGCCCACCACAGTAGGCTATTAGCCTACATGGTACATATCAGTTGTATCACGTGCCCTCGTGATTTGCCTGATATGTACACCCAAGCTCGAGGGCCGTTGCACCCACGCTCTCGGGCCTAACGGCCCTCGAGCTTGGGTGTACATATCAGGCAAATCACTCAGGTACATGATACAACTATTACTTATGGTCTGGATGTGAACCCCCCAATCAAGATTATTTGGTGCATACATAAGCCACAACGTGTACAAAAATGTAGTCATAACACTGACCATACACACGTACACAGTACATCCTTACTATTACACATAATATATGTACAGTATATTGTATCTTTGAAGGTGTACTAGACAAGTATGTTACTTACCACAACACTGACTGGAGGTAGTTCACGTAGGATATCATCAGGTGCTAACAATGGAGACACCAACATGTCACAAGAGGTTGGGTGATCATCAAAAGTGTTCATTACCTACCAACATGGACCACAATCAATGTACACAGTATATGCTTCAAGTGTTAAGCATGGATCAAAGGCTGGTAACCAGACAATTAGCATGCCATTAATACATTCAATTAGATATAACAGAATGGACCCAATGTGGACATGTTTGGTTTGTGGTTTACATACTGTTGGTTGGTTGCTAGGTGAACATACATTGTTTACTAAATATGTTGACCATACATGGTACTAATATAACTACAAAACAACCAGATAAAAGCCCACAGCAAAAGACTAGTAAAGAGGTCACGTTTGGGCCAGGAATAATAGGCCTGTACAGAGAGGTGGCTGCCTAACTCAACATCCTCCATAATACAAAGGTTCCAGGAACTTATATACCAAAGTGTAGTTACACATGCATGCAATTAGCAGTACACCACTTACACAACACACATGAACAAAGCAGGAAGGATGACCAACAAAAGCCAGATAGAGCTGACTAGGCTGATTTGCTACAAAGTCAGTGAAGCAAAAGCAGTAAACTTGCCCTTTAACCTTTGGACCATAATAGCAGTGAGCTAGTAGCATAACTCATCTATTATCAACCATCACCTATTATTGACCAGTAGACTACACCAATATATTATTGACCAGTAATATCCAAATAATTACATTATTTTACGAACACAAGTTAAAAGACTGTTGAACCTCCCTTCGGACTATCCAGCACTCTTATGATGTCATAAAGACAAGAAATCAAACATGGAAAGGCACAAAACATAGTGGCGTTGAACTGGCACAACAAGCTGATGAATTGCCTGGTAATACTGAAAGGTGATGAGCTTCGTAATCATACATGGTTTTGTTGAAAGAGACGGGGTGAATGAAGCAGAAGGACTACATGGTGTTCCATCTACAGTACTAGATACATAATTCTGGATGGCTGAAACACGGACAAAAATAGTATGGCCCTCATTCACGATAAAACTAGCCTGGATATAAATCTCGACATGGAATAAAATTGGCAAGATTGGGACTGAGAAAACAAGTAGTTTAGAGAAGTATAACAATCTACGACAATTAAGAAAAATCAAAAAAGGGATAATGATCTTGTGAGAAGTTGATGAGCGCATTTTGTCTGAATGTCTAGCTAGCTAGCTATCGGCTAAATTTCTGTACAAGGTCCAAATAATGTTATCTACTTGTGTTGCTGTCATACATCATAAATATTTTATATGTTTTAGAGGTAATTTTAGAAGATGAAAAAGAACAGAAGAGTACCACTAAGCAAAGGGAAAGAAGGAGAGGTGATGAGAGAAAGAAGGCAAAGTAAAAGGGAGAGAAGTAAAGAGAAAAGAAAGGGAATAAGCTAAAGACAGTGGGGCCTGAGCCATATTTGATTCAGAAATGGTGAAGATGAAGTTGTTGATAGTGATTATATTTGCTAAGCAGGCAGATATCCAGTGATGACATGATCCAGACTGTAACTAATAAGGTGTCTCGTCTATCACACTGGAAAGTTGATTAGAGAATGTGTGGTCTGCATGCACTAATGAGAATTAGTGTGGACAACTAGCTAGTGTTTACAAGCTGATTATGGCCTACATGTACACGTATGAAGTATTATGTGAACTTACGTAAAAATTATCTAACTAAATGTGTGTATATCTCTGGAACAGAATGTTCAATTTGATCCATTTCTTTAGGTGTAGACCCTTGTCATGTTAGTGGTTAAGTTGTTAGCATAGTTGTATTACTTGTGCAAAATCATAGCAAATTATGGTCCATTTCTTGGAATTGGTCGATAATTGGTAATTGAAATTTACAGGCAAGTCAATAATAGGCAGAGATGGTCAATAATTGATAGACGCATGCTGTTTGCTATAATCACCACTATTCTCGTATACTTTTGATTATGGGGAAGATTTTTGTAGTGTGTGTTGGGAGATAATAGATACAGCCCCATCAAAAATTTTGCTGCTCTGTGATGCCCAAGTTATGGCACGTTAAAGCTTAGGTGATCGATAATCAGTGACTTACATTAACTGCACAATCATTAGGCTGCAGATCACGTGGTGACTGAATCGAATAGGGAACTTTAATTGCATGGTGAAAAGCCATGAAGTAGCTGTAATAGAAAACAACTATGAGTGATAAACCATTTTGTCGTGTGATAAAGAAGCATGAACTAGTACAGCTAGTTTACTCACCATCATGGCTTTCTATGGCTGCTTTGTGAGTGGCCTTTTGTATAGCAAAGTTTTCATTGGGACTGCAAAAGCTGGATGTTATACATGTACCACTTAATGCAAACTATGTTATACATGTTATTGAGGTGACCACTTAATGCAAACTATAACTTTACAAACTGATTGGGATCAGTTGACTGTCTTAGCATGGCTGTTATGCTGAGGTGACCAGCTAACTCAGGTGACTTTGAAGTGACTGATATAACAAGTCTACTACAAAATGTCAATGCTACTGTATGGTCATTGGTAGCTATATATGGTACTGCTCAAATGCAATGTCGTCTCACAAGAGTGCGAATGATTAAAAAACTTGCCAATGAAAGGGCATGGCACCCATTTCACTTGTGAGCATCCATCCCAAATGAAACGGGATGAATACTTGCAAGCAAAATGGGTACCACGCCCTTTACTTAGCAAGTTCTGTAATCATTTGCACCCTTGCAAGACGACGTAGCATTTGAGCAGTACCGTATAAACAGGTACTAAATCAATAGCATTACTGCATGTAAAACAATGATGGGAAATGCTGTTATGATGATAGTACTATCAAACAGTACGATAGTACTGTTTAAGTAGGGATCCGGGTGGATTTGGCGCGCCTCTCAAATTTCGATCCCTCAAAAATTATCCTAGAAATATCTCACACAGCAAATAAACCTTTTACTAAAGAGTCTTCAAGTTTCTAACTTTATTTCTAGCGTTATATATCAGGAAACAACTAGAAAAGTGCTGGAATTTTATTTCTAAAAAATCGCTAAAACAGAAATTTTCGTCTGCCTGCCAGCCTGCCTGCCTGCCCGACCACATTCGCAAGGCTACAGGCCAAACGAAGCAGCGAAGGATCACCATTCTTTGCCACAATATTTAACTCGCTGCTGGGATGTGCCTTTTCGGGTTCCGACGAGTGTCTGCCTTCTGCGCTTTGCCTTTCCTTTTATCTTCAATTACGGATCGTCTTCTTCTTTTCCAGTCACAGAGGCGTTAATAATTCGTATCGACACTTTCCTTAGAGCAGCCGTATTCGGACGCCACAAAACTAATAACGGATTCCGTACTGTAAGGACAAGTAGATGCCTGTATAGCAACACTTGCAAAGCGATTTAACAGCCTAGTGAAGTAAGAACACACTGCCACGCCCTTATCAATCAGAGCGCACGCTCGTACTTAACAATCAGTGGACCATGCCCATTATTAATGGTCCAGCTGTAACTAATTGTAGAAAACAGCAGATAGAAACCCTGCATGCCTTTCAATTTAGTAATTGAGCAGCTTGCATAAAGCAAGCAGCAAGATCGAGATACTCTAATAGAGCAGTCAGTGCCAAAGATCAATAATAGCTATATACCTATACCAAAAAAAGTAAACAAACTAGTGAATTTAAAAATTGTTAATTTAGAAATGGAAGTAGGGATCAAGCGATAAAAACTACTGAAACAAGTGATTTGAATGATGGCAACTATTACAACATAGCTTTGTGGGGAAATCCCTACTTTGGCATTGAACATATATGGTGACGTGGTGAGATGCCAATGTAAGGATTTCCCCACAAAGCTATGTTGTAATAGTTGCCATCATTCAAATCACTTGTTTCACTAGTTTTTATCGCTTGATCCCTACTTCCATTTCTAAATTAACAATTTTTAAATTCACTAGTATAATATGTTCACGTTGAGTTGAATCCTGAAAAACAGCAAAAAATTAAAAAATGGATTTTTTCTCAACAGAGTTAACATTTCAGCCAACCAGATGATTATTGGTAACAGCAGAGGTATCAACAACAGACATGTACGGTTTGGCTCCATTACAAGTTTGGGAAAGGACTGTAATGCATACTATATTTATATGGCTTCCCCAAAGGAAATGTATTGTGAAAATTTTGATTGGCTGTAAATATTATGTCAAACATGTGAACAAAAAGGATTTGAAATATTTTTAGTGGGTCAAGCAGTACTATAAATGAGCCAAATTTCAAGATCGTGTGTACTTGCATCCATGAGTTATTAAATGTTTTTAAGGATTCAGCTCAACGTGAACATACTATAGACAGGACATTAATATAGTCATCTCACCTGTGAAATCAATCCCTCAACCTTGTCGCAATGATGTTCTCCACTACTAGTAATACCACTGGTAACATTGCTGGCACCAGCAGAAGTATCTGTAGTAGATGGTGGGCTCAAAGATGGATCAAAGTCACTGTGGAACTTTGGTCGGCCACTACCACCTGATATGGTATGTCTCCTCTTGGTATACTCACTGAATGGCACTTTACCCCTAGCAAGCTTTATGTCATTCCTAACAGTTTTCCTCTTTTCAAAATCTTTCTTGCTCGGGACATTGTCAGTGTAAGCATTTAGACAACTGATCAACACTCCAATGGGCAGTACAGGGTCCATCACACTTAGTAATCTTGACGGAGAGATTTCAGTCTTTACCAATGTGGTAGGATAGATGGGTACAAGCAGGTCAGGTAGTCGAATACCTAACTCCATTAGTTTCAGTGTCATCGTGAGGAGCATGTTTCCACCAGCAGAGTCTCCAGTGACCACAATACGTTCCCCAGTTGTACCAAGTTGCTCAAAGTGATGTAGTGCCCAAGTGTAGGCGAAAACACAGTCATCTATACCTCGAGGGAAGGGTGCTTCAGGAGCCAGAGAATAATCAATTGAAAGGATTGGAATATCCAAATCTCTTGCCCAGGAACGGAGATAGAACTACAATAAGGAAAATGTTTTCAGTAATTGTTAGCTCACAATATACTACAACTTAGATAATCAATATTCCTCTACAGCACTGTACACACAACGTACCTCGTGAGACAATGATGACTGTGCTACAAATCCACCTCCATGTAGGTGGATCAACAGCCCTCTAGCAGCTGGTTTGATCAACTTCTTTGACACATGTTTCTGTACATAAATAACTGATGAATGAACACAACACGGATACATTGCATGGTAAGAATAAATTCTGTATACACTTCATTACATCACAACATAAACACACATATACATAAGCATACAGTACAAACTTGTGTATATTATACATGTGATAGGTGCTAATATCTGTGCAGGTAAATAATCCATTTCTTTCTTATTATGCACATATCATGGCTACATGGTATCACATGACTATATTAATAGTGACTAGTATACAAATGTACAGCATGTCTATTACACACAAGCAAAGCCGCAGAAAAAGTCACGCCTATCTAGTAAAACATTAGGCCACCTCAGTGTAAAGAGTCACTGCAGACAAATCCTCAAAAGGGAGGAATAGGACTATTACAGCTGGTGAAGGTGTGTACACTTCTGGGAAAGGAGGGACCTTTTTACTATTTATGTGAGGCATGGACAGTAGTTGCTCAATTTATTCCACATTCCCATTAATACAACCAGGTAGAGCAATGTAAGTAAAATTTCTTGCTTAAAATACAACAGTGGCTACAGGGCATCACCGAGCATAGAACTTTGTTTATCAGCTACACACCCTTACCACTTGGCTGAGCTGCCTCACACACACAAACACACATGTGCGTGTGTCTACAATATAATCACCTCACTAACTTTATGGCCTATTCTCGCGGTGTGGGAGAGGTACAGACAGTGTATAGAGTGTACTCCATGATGGCCACTAGAGGGAGGCTTCAATGTGAAGGTCGATGAACAATGTGTAGGAGCTTCAACATTAATATCATCAGCTGGTATCACTATTTCATCCCTTATTGCTGTTGCTGGTGAAACTATATTGACAAGACTCTGAAATAAAAATGACATGCCAATAACAACATGTGGTACCACACTAGTAACTATTGTACATGACTGCATAACACAACTGCTGAAGGTTAAACATTGTTAAGTTGTTAACCCACTTGTCTATGGGACACAGGTTGAGTAAACCACTACACAATACAGTTAACATGATCACTATGCATACATAGTGGCATTCATTATAAGGTACAAGTTCTGTAAACAACCAACAGCTGGTGACATATGTAGTAGCCAGAGACTATTCTAGATCATATGTACTAGCAGTCATATGTACAGTGTACTAGCAGGATAGGAGTGGCAGTTGAGGAGCAGCAGTATCACTGGTTTGTGTGCAGTGCAGGAAAAAAATCCCTCCCTCCCCCTAAAAGGTCCCTTCCATTTTTCCTTTCTACTAACTCTTAGTACCAAACCATGATTGGTTACCATGACATGTTGTGCTGCAGCATGAATCAGGTACACCCAAAGGACCTTACTAGTTATGTGAGACATGGACAGTTGCTCAATTTATACCAGATTCCCATTACCAGGTAGACTACAGCAACGCAAGTAAAATTTCTTGTTTAGAAGCATTTGTTGGTTTTTTTAACTATGAATTGCAATTATTTCACTGTATTTTAGGATACAGTATAGCAGGTTTTTATAGCGAGGAATTCATTTTAGTGTTTGGGATCATTCACTAACATTTAATTTGCAAGAACATTGGCACCGTGATAATAACATCATCACGTGATTTAGTCTAAGGTCACAGCTTAATCACTAAGCACTCTGGAAAGATACGTTTTTGCCCAGCTAAAGCCAGGGATAAAGTTGAACCGAAAACTGAAGTGGTTATGTGCTCAAGATAAACACTCTAGAAAGACGATTGAAAGTACTTGAAGTACATTTATGCTGCATGAAAAATACAGCACTTGGGATAGTCTTGAGACTCTTTTACTGAGTTGACATATTACCTTATTATGCTATGGTGTCTGGGATTTTAGGTATATAGAAGTAATGCATGAAAACCTATGTGTTATTTATGTCTAACAGTGTGTGTGTGTGTGTGTGTGTGTGTGTGTGTGTGTGTGTGTGTGTGTGTGTGTGTGTGTGTGTGTGTGTGTGTGTGTGTGTGTGTGTGTGTGTGTGTGTGTGTGTGTGTGTGTGTGTGTGTGTGTGTGTGTGTGTGTGTGTGTTAAGAAAAATAATATAGTACTCAGAAAAAATTACATAACTAAATTACCAGACTCCACAATAAGAAATGCCACCTCAATAAATGTCATACAATTTTTTTAAACTGCAGCCATTACTAAACACACACACTACACAATTTTGTTACTCTTATTGTATGATGCTCGTTGATGGACCAGAATGCCTTGGTGAACTGCACATCACAGTCCTGTGTAAGATCAGCAAACTTCATCCCCCTCCTGTTAGGGAACATCAAATAGTCAGTACCATTAAGGGCACTGGACACCATCTTCAATATCACTCCAGTCTTGGGGGGTAGCTCATACCAACTATCATAAGATGCCATCCCTACTGCTAGTGCCTGTAGTACTGGCCTCAGGTATGATGAGGTGTACTAGAAGGAACATGGAACTGTGTGTAAATATTTGTATTATTTATTGTATGTAAACAATAAAATCATTTAATCAAGTCATAACCTTTTAAACTCCAACAATGGGAAATAGACAATAACTACAGCATATGAGACACACAATACCTATATACTGCATTACTCACTGTACACTAGATTACTGTAACCAATTACTAGTAAGGTATTCAGGAAAAGAAATAACTAAAAAAACAACATGCATTTCAGTGATTGTGTGAACTTGTGTCACACCATGATGAAAAACTGTACAGAGAACTTTTTAAATTACTATAAAATATTTCACACGTGTTAGTGTAAGGAAGCACATATGAAAGCTCAGGGTACGGAGAACATCAGTGCTCAAAATACATGTAGTGTCAAAATATTCCGCTGTCAAAATGTCTGGACAAAGTCACTAATGACCTGTCATTAATTGTAGTTGTCCAGTCACATCCAAAATGTACTTCAACATGCAAAGCATGCTAATTCTAGGAGGGTCTGGGGGCATGGCCCCTTCCCCCGCCCTTCAGGAAAATTTTAAAAATTACGTCTGAGATCACATCTGAAAGTATTTGAAAGGGAAAGTTTAATCTGGACAATTTGTATCTTACAAATAATAATTATCACAATACAATTACTGAATATATTATTACACTGATAGTTACTGTAAGTGATATGGTCATAAACAGTCATAGCTAATTCAAACTCACAAATAACTCCCATCATTAATAGTGGAGATTTTCTTTAGCGATTGTTTAAGCAATATCCATTTTTCTTTTAATTTTCAACCTGGCAGCCTCGCTAAGGTTGGCTTGAGCTATTACCCTTACAACTGGTGCATATTCCATCAAGTTACTGGCTGCCTCCTTGGCCTCCAATGCCATTGCTCGCTTGTGCATATCGGTTGCTGTGTGATTCTTGATGATCAAAGCGCGAATATATTGGTCGTGCCTTCACTAAAGGCCGGCCTATAGTGTCGCATTGAGCAGAGCTTATCATTAAACTTACAACAAACTTCACATTTTTTGCATGGTCACGTGCTCCGGATCGCCAGATACTGTTTTAAACCTGAGTTCAAATCGTAATCATCGTATCTTCTGAAGACTTTTATCATTTCAGACATCAACTTCACCACCGTTTCCTTTTTCTACTACACAGTTCTGCAACCATTGCTAGCAGTATCCACACTGGCTCTCTTGTGTCTGGACAACTTGTCTGGATAAATAGGAACTTATCCAGACATTCCGTGTATTGTCTGGATAGTGTACAGTTGTCGAACGTTATTTCGAGCACTGGCACATGTTGCAACAAACCCTGCAAGCTCAGATTATGTGCATCACCACTTCTTTGGACACACTTGAAAGGAAATTATGGCTCAAAGTCCACTACACAGACTTCTCTCAGTTTGTGGCACACATCAAGCACATACATGTAGGCATAAATCACACTACAATTCACATATCAGCATCACAACCCTCACCTGAAATCCTAGGCAACGACCATAGAAACAGTCCCGTTCAACATCATCAGATATTGCCAGCCTTTTCAACACCGTGGCAATTTCACCATCACTGAAGACTGTCCCTTCACTGACCCGCTCTTTGGCTAACTTTTCTGCATACTCCAACATCAGCTTTACTCCATTCAATACTCGCACATTGGCTCGCAAGTTATCCAGGTATTCAGTAGCCACAAAAAACCATCCTCCATGCCTCCTGTCCCACTGTCTCGCTTCATACAGGAGATTTCTCAGGGCACTGTGGTATACGTAGAGCAAACTGCGAAAGCCGTTTCCCTTCACACGTTCTCCATCGGGGTAGACAAAGTCAAAGACCTCCGCTACGCTGGACAGGTACTTTTCGTGGGGCTGTGCTTGTTCTAGAATTTTCTTGCCGCGTTTAAACACTGTCAAGAATTTAGGGCCAACATCGCCGTGTCTATCACTGTAGTACTGTATCCCTCTATCAAGAAGTGCCTCCAACGTCTGGTAAGTAGTGGCGAAGTCAAAATTGTACACTTCAGCGGTCGAGCCTACAGTGGCCATGTTCACAGCATTAGATCACGTGTACAGTGCCTAACTAATAAGAAGGTACAGGGGAATACCTTCGTTGATTTCAGAGAACGATTTTTGATGAGCTGGCTGTTTTTGTGACCCAAACCTACTGACCAGTCGTTGTTGCTCTGGTCGTAGTGAAACGAAATGAACGACTTAGAGGCAGTTTTTGAGGAAAACTCATTTGCTGAGGGCCGTTTTCGCCGAGCATACTTGGGCACCTGGACTAACCCAATAGTGAAGAGGGGCCAACGCTGCGTTGTGAAGGAGTTAAAGGAAGAGTACACTTGGGAAGCTAGCGATTGGAAGACAGCTGAGTTGGTACAACAAGAAGCACAGACACTAGCTGACGGGTTTAATGCCTACTCAGGGTGTAAGTACCCTATCAAATTTGCGCGGGTAGATGTGATGAGGGTCGTAACGAAAAAAAATCAGAATACAACTCCGGCACTAGGGGAGTATGTTGTAGCTGAGGATTACATCGAAGGAACTTTCAAAAAATGGTGCAACAATTATGGCTACATATCTGATGAAGCCCAGGATTTTGCGATGTCCCTGCCAGCATTCATGCATTGGAGTTGGTACCACACTGATGGACAGATGATGGCGGCTGATCTTCAAGGAGTGAAAAAACCAGATGGATACTGGCTTACTGATCCTGTTATATTATCAGATGTTGACGGAGAGTATGGATGTACTGATATGGGAGTTGAAGGAATGGCCATGTTCTTTATGAAACACAAATGCAATCAGTTTTGCAAACTGCTACCTTCACCAACTTTTGATGATTTTGCTGGGGTAATTCTACCGCAGACACTACAAAAATGCAAGTTGGCTATACCATCAATGATGGGTTGCACAGCCTTCCGCTCAGAGTTGAAGTTCACCAAGCCTATAAAGAATGTTGTGTTACGCACATTCCGGAACATTGCAACCAGAATTTGATCAAAACTAATGAATTAGTGATAGGATATATTGCGGAGTAACAATTTTGAACTACGGATTATATTATGGAGTTGCTATGTAATATGGATTTATTTATAACCAAGAACTATCCCATTACACAATTATACTGATGGGTAAAATAATAGTTTTAGCAACATCATTTTGTGCAAATTCATCTTTTAAATTTATAACACTATGTTGCAGTGCTAATTGAAGATTTAATAATTTATGCATAATATTTTTATAACTCATGCAGCCTCAAAGTTTCTTATATTTAATAAGTTGGGATTGAGAGCAACTTTTAATAAAACCATTGCCTGCCTATATTTGGACTTATCTCATTACTATAATCATACAAAGCTCTATATGTATGTATATGTTTTTGCTTCACACTGTAACATCTTTTCTAAATTTGTATATCTATTGGTATATATTTTGAATACCATGATATCTGTGTATAATACCACCTGACAACAATTTCTATAACGTTTTTACACCATTATTAGTGCTGGTAAGTAATTCCTTGTGATTAGCATGTTTAAGGAGTATGCACATGTGTTGCAGCCTGCAATCTTCTTGAAAATTGTTCCAACAATCCATAACAATTGTTATTAGGCAGCAAAATTAAAACCTTACCTAGTTACATGGTTGCTTAGCAACAATTGCTAGGGTGTCAAAATCGTTTTAACATTGGTAGTTTGCCTAGCAATGGTTGATAGGCAATGATGTTATTGCTAAGTAACAGGTATTGGTTACTATGGTAGCAGGTCGGACATGTATAACTCGTAAAACAATGAAACACTATTAGCCAATCAGATGCGTATATCAAATGTACAAGTAATTGCTGATTCTATTGGCTAGTTTGCTGTAGTATATCAAAAATATACCACAAGCTGCTATTGGAGTTTTTATGCAGAACGCAGTATTAATGTTGTATTAGCACATAATATATGTTATACTGCAGATATCTTTGCCTTGCACTATAGCACCCTTAGTAATTCCTTGTGATTAGTATACTCAGGGAGTGTGCACATGTGTTGCAGCCTACAATCTTCTTGAAAATTGGTCCAACAATCTATAGCAACTGTTGCTAGGCAACAAAATTTAAACCTGTCCCAGTTACATGCTTTTTGGTGGTGCTTAGCTAGTTTAGCAACCATTGCTATGGTGCCAAAATTAATTTTAGAGTTAGTAGTGGTTGGTTGCTAGGTAAGAGGTATTGGTTACTATGGTAGCAGTAGTTATCAAGCCAGACATGCACTGGTAAAACAACTAAACACTACCAAAAAAAATTTAGCCAATCAGATGCATATATCAAATATACAAGTGATTACACTAATTCTATTGGCTAGTTTGCTGTAGTATATCAAAAATATACCACAAGCTGCTATTGGAGTTTTTGTACAGGATCGGACACGATATTGATGTTGTTACAAGCAAGGATTTACATCTGAGTGTTGGGGAAATTACTTTTTAAAAGTAACTAGTTACATATTACATATTACTTGCAACTGAACTATTTAGTTACAGTTACACATTACCATAAAATAAAGTAACTATAATATTACATATTATTACTTGCGTCCACAGCCTTAAACTGTCATGTGTGAAACTACCACCTTAAATTATCACGTGACATGACTGCATTGTTGGACAATGTGCAAATCTTGGTTATAAGAAGCTGGTGAATAAGCTTCATTCAGTAGGCTTCGTTATTCGTTGTAGCTAGGCGTTACTCAGTGGATAACTAACGAGATAAGTTACTTCGTTACTTGTAGTAATAACATTACGTAATATTAGACTCATTACGTAACGCGTTACATTTATAAGTAAAGTAACTTGAGTTATATTACCTGTTTTTATAGCGTATTTATTATGTAATGCGTTACCCCCAACACTGCCTGTTACATATATCCTAAAAGTTGTGCCAGCATAATAATAGGCTGTTATTTTGTTGGTGTATGTGTGTGCAACCCACTGTTTTGTATGTGCATAATAAATTACGTACAGTGTATGTCTATTTTGTGAAACACTAATTATATAATACTTCAATATTTCTGCATCTCAGACAGCGTGACTGTGGCTTCAAGTAAAAGAATTGATTCAAGATCTGGCAAGAGGAGGGGCTATACCCAGGATTCTCTGTAGCTACACGTATGGTGTTGATGTGCATTTGATATAGGGTGGCATGAAGGACGTTGTGAGTATCTAACGAACCCCATCGTTTTTTAGTTTGTTTTGTATTGCGACTATTGAGGTCGAGTGTGTCCAGCCTCCACCTCTGCTTCAGGGTTACTAAATCCATGGTGTTGGTGTCTAATTATTTAGTGGCTGACCACTGCCTATAGTCAAGGCTGTAAAGTACAAAGTACACTCAATAAACAATACTGTGACACTCACTGGTGTTTGTTAATATTAGCTGCTAGATAAATCCTGAATAGCTGTACTGTACATGCAACTTGATGATATACATTAGCAGAAATGCGGTGACTACTCTATTAGGGAGTTTTGTCGTAATTCAACTTGCATCTCCAGTATAGTTGTAGATCTAACTTCAGTATACAGTGGATCCTTGAGTGGTGGTTCATTATGGTATGTCTGCTTAATTAAATCCTTAGAAATGCTAAGCGTGTTCATATGGCTTTCGGCGACATTCGTGGTCATGTGTGGTAAATACCTATCGCCGAAGATTTTCTTAACGTGATTCATACCACCAATGAATTTATTACCACTTATGGTGCATTTTATAGTCTTCTAATGGATCGTGGTATAGTAAGCTACTGTAGCATGATCGTTTACCTTCAATTAACTGAAATCCACAAAATTACTATAATAAAACTCTCTAATAGAGCGTTCAAGTTTGACCGAATTTCTGCTAATGACATATTTAATTTAGCACTGTGTAATATCAAGCACCACCGGCACCTTTTATTTTGTAATTGCTATTGTGTTAGCTATACACATACTAAATAAAATAAGGTGTATTTTAAAAATAAAATATGGGAAGTACAGATACCACTTAAAAAAAAACAACAAAAAAAAACAACAAACAAGAGTGAAACAAGTCAGCATGTTAAACCATTCAAGAGCTATCATGACATACCCTACAAAACCTAACACTTAAAATTATCACACATAGATCTCTATTCAGGATTATGCCGGGTAGAGAGTCTAGGCCAGCTATAAGAGATAAATATAGTCCCTATATAAATCAGGAACAGACAAGAACTGAGAATGCTTTTGTATAAATGTACACCACTGTTAATTCTTAGATATATGACAAAGTAGGGCTGAGCGATTGTGAAATTTTGCTACTTTCACAATTGTATGATGCTACATATACGTCACGACAAGAGTTCACTCTTTATATTATTATGAACTCTTTGATCACGATTATGATAACTATCGTAATGTTATAACTTTACATGCATCAATAACATCGTATATGTACAAATTTGTATGACTCACTTATTTTAACAGAACAGGGGTATTATTGTATACAGTTGTTCAACACAATTAAATCGGCAGTTCCAGTGCAATAATGAATAAGGATGTATCCTTAGAAATTTAACGATTTCTAACTGGTAAGCATTTTACTAGTAAGATTTATTTACACAATGAACTGTCTCAGAAGTGTAGGCTTGTTTTCCAGATTAAATTCGTCATATGTCACCATTTTGAATTAACTAATACCCATTAATTTACATGTGATGGTCATAACATCATGACTATTTATAATACACATATCAACATCACAATGTTCAGAAACAATCATGATTAATCCCAGAATCAGTATAATCTCCCAGTCCTATTGCAAAGGCAGAGCTATACATGTATTATTCTTGTAGCTATTTTTCAACAATTTTCTCTATTTGAAAAAAAATTTGTTTTTTGCACTATACATATCATATGATCAAAAGTGAATTGCTAGCAGTGAGTTCTTACAGGCAAGTTTGTATGGCACATGTCTAATGAACTTTTATTACAGACCCATGCTATAGTTTCTCCTATAAAAACTGGTAAAGAAGTAAAAAGGAAGGAATATTTCTTTTCATTTCATTTTATCAATTAGCAAAGCCCCTATATAAAGGGGTAAAACGCTAATACAAAATTTTAGTTATCAGTTAATGCATGTTTAAAATCTGCAAGGGATAGGTTATTAATTTGGAGACTATTCCATTCAGGTATTGGTCTGAGGAAGAAGGAGAATTCATAAGTATCACAAGAGGTTTGAATGTGGTAAAATTTACAAGGATGATTTGATCTAGTTGATGTCAGTCTTGTGGGTGTAGGGTAAAAATTGTTCATGTATTAATTGAATATGATTAACAACTTAAAATAGTAGGATCAATCGAAGGTGTTTGCGATGACTTTGAAGTGTTGGCCATTTCAAATCATTTAGCATCATGGTTACGTATTATTCCATGGGACGCCTATTTGCTACTCAGGTGCTATGAGTCAACGTAAGCAAATTCTCTTGGGGGCAGTAGTAGCAACCTGTAGGAGGCTGCACTATGCCTTTAACAAGTGAAGGTGTCAGACCTTCTCCTGCTGTTTGACACATGGACAGTTAGGATTTCCTTCCCTGGTTGCTACCAGTATCCATTTGTGGTACAGCTGGTTGGCTGCTTTACCAGTAGACACCAGGTTGCACTTAACACCTGGAGCAACACACGCATGCATACATGCACTCATTCCTGCATGCACGCTCATACTAACTTTATATATAGCTTAAGAAAGGGAGGTGGGAAACTGGGTATAGCTACATACGTAGCTACATAGCTGATTATACTAAATGAATTTAGCATTTAATCTCATATTTAATATTAATCAGTGCTCTATAGTCTGATAATAGATATTAAACTTTAAATGTAACTGCAATAAGCTAAAAATGGGGAGAGGATATGTTTGGCAAGGTGTCAGTGAAGGTGGCAGAAGAGGGTCTCGCCAGTATGCTTTTCAGTGTGCAAAGCACACTGCTAGGAGCCTGGAGGCATGCTTTCCCTATCTTATAAGTGCTTCCAAATCTCAGTCTTTTTTCAAAATTATACGTAGTAACTACAAGATTGGGTTGTGGGTAGTAGCTCTCAAGATTGGATTGTTAGGTACTTCTAGTAGATGGTAGACTGTTAGGAGATTAAAACGCAAACTTTTGACTTATAGTATTTTGTAGTGCAGGGTACTTTATTTTCAATCTGAAATTTACAACTATAGCCCTGTCACCATCTACAACTAGCCCAAAGTCACTTACAACCAATCTTGTAGCCACAACTATCCCCTTTTAATCCCCTGATTTAAGATATGTGTGATATCAATGTTTATTATTATTATGCTGATCTTGGGGAAAACCTAAGGTTAGCACCTTACATGTTTATGAATACCTACTCAGTGCTGACAAAGCTGGTGTATATATCAGTATACAGTACCTACACATTATCTTAGAACACAGGGGCGGATCCAGGAGCTGGCAAGGGGAGGGGCACAAACAGGGTAAGTTGTAGGTGGTTGGGGAGAGCCATATTCTCTAGTTCAGTGCTGCATTTTTGAAGCAGCAAATAATCACCTCTTAGTAGTGTCTCACTGCTGGTTTTTGCTATTTTGGCCTTGTCAGATGGTTGTGAAGTCTTATAAGCTGCTTGAAAGGCTCCGAATGTCTCAAACAGCAACACGATAATTATTTTTGGAGGCGCTTAGTACGCACGAAGGTGCTGGATAACTATTTCACGGCTAGTTTGACTTTGGTTTCAGGTGAATTTGTAATAAATGCTAGTAAAATGTGCATATTTTCATGAGTTGATAAACTGATCTTGGTCTGACAAAGTTTCGTAGCTATTTTAATCAGAAGCATGGCTGGCTCCTCCATGAGGGGGGGGGGAATTTGCCCCAAATGCCCCATCCTGGATCCGCCATTGGAACATTAAATACCATCTAATTACCTCAATATAATGTATATATTGTGTATTAAGGACTCCAACCTGAGTTGGAATTTTGATACATAAACAACCAGGTTAATTCAGTTAATCAATAGTGAGGTTAACTTCATACTGTACTGTTGTGCAGTTTCAAGTGAGGCTCCATATTACCTCAGTTCTGACAACTGTTGTGCAGTTTCAAGTGAGGCTCCATATTACCTCAGTTCTGACAACTAGTGTGCTCAGCTAAACCAAATACTTGCTGTTCCATATACTAAGAAGATGTGGCTTACTGAACAAGCTAGTTGTTATGTATGTAATGAACATGCTTTGATGTATGCAACACCAACAGACAGTGTACTTGGTAAACAAAGTGGTTTATAGAGACGACAAAATATTACTATGTACATGCATGAGATAATAATTATTACAACATTCTATACTGTTTGCATGAATGAGACAAACATGTATAAGCTATGGTCAACAACTTGATGCTAGAGCCATATATATGTCTCCTGTGGTAAAGGCAAACATTTAAATTACATTTTACTGTTACATAGAGCTGAATAGAGCTGCTTTACCAGAGTTTGTGGGATGCAAGGTACACTTGAAATACACAACCTGTGTATATATAACTACCATTTCTTGAGCCATTCATCTGACTGATCTGAGTAGCCTTTTCATGACACCATGTGATTTCACTGTGGCTCTATTTACCACACAAGCTCGACTAACCAGCTCAACTAACCAGCTCATCTAACTACAATTCTCATTCATTTATCTACACATGTGCATGCATTGCCATAGTTATGCAAAACAATCCTAACATTTTAGGAGACATATTGAACACATACGAACAGACGAACCTAGCATATACATATTGTATAGGTAGCTGTATGGTATCATCAGGTATCAAAAGTGTTGTGCTGTATATATAGCATTAAAGGAAAAACCAATATTTGACCAGGCCTGTGAAAATAGGGCATGTAGACACAAACTACACCCTGCCACATAGTGTTTCATATCTCAGTACTGGGATAGAATATTTTTATTCTTTAACTTGCTAGACTGGTACTTGCAACTTAGTTATAGTAACAGTTCCTTTTAAAGGTAAATAGAAGTTACATTACTAGTTACTTTTGTAACATATTTCCATGATCAGATATGCCTAAGAGAACTACACTTAAATTTATGTACTGAAAATAATAATTCTGTGTGGCCAATTAATTAGCTCATTGTTCTGTCTATTAATCAAGCAGAACAACACACAGAACGTGTCTACTTAATGTGGCTGTATCATGTATGGTGCAAAAATTGAAGTGTTCTGGCTTTTAAAGTTGATTACTAGTTACTAACTATTTAGGACAGTTATTCTTAGCTACAAGTTACTAGTTACAAAGCATGTAACTATTTATATTCCTTAGCTTTTTTTAAGTAATAGAGTAGCCACTCCATTGGTTACAAAAGTAACTAATTACTGCAACTCTCTACTGGTATGTATATGATAGGCTATTGTTTATAGGAGAAACTAAGTCATGTAGCTGGACTTCTTTGAACACAAAGACAGGTTCTGGGAGTTAAATTACCTAACAAATCTGTTCATGTTTACTATACTAATTCTCATACCAATACAGGAATTCTTTATGGCTAGGGGCTGTTTCCATATAATATCTTCCCACAGGTACATATCAAATGGCTTCTGTTATGCCAAAGTCTGTCGCTTTATTAACATCAGCTCAAGCATCATCTGTCAGTTTGTTACTTTTCACTCAGCATCATGATTTGGTTGAAGTATTTCCTTGAAATCATGATGTTAGCTGTGATCGCAGCAGGAATTCCTACCTGTCCATCTGAAGAGTTTGTGGAAGAAAGAATGGAAGCTACTGAAACTGTTGTGGAATCAGTTCTTGACATATTCTCAAACAGTTCTGGTTCTTCTGCTCCTGGAAGGATTAATGCTACTTCAACTATCAAGGAAATATATGAACTCATTGCTACAACTGTGAATTCTTCAACATCAACTGAGGGTCTAGTAGAGTTTCAGAAGGCCATTAGGGAGATAGCTGCAGCCATACATGAAGCATGCTCCACACCTGAAGACTCAAGAGTTCAAGCTGAAGATGTTAGGAAGCTTATTTCTAGATTTATTAACTTTACAACAGCAGGGAATATTAGCAAAGCAAGAGAAGTATATGGTATGCAACTGTGCTTAAGAAAGTTATTATCAGCTGTGAATATAACCAGGACACCCCAAGAGGAACAAGCTCGTAATGAATTGGATGATTTTTTTGATTCACTTGATGGAGAGCAGGCAGCTACTTTATTTGGAATAGAAGTTACTCTTCGTAGGAACCCTCCAACTTTAGCTTTTGTTGTAGATGACACTGGCAGTATGGGGGATGAGATTAGTTCAGTACAAAGGCTTATCCGTTCTTTTATAAGAACAGAAAGAACAAATGCGCTTGCTTATATTTTAACAACTTTCAATGATCCAGGTAACCACTATAGTTCATACGTATGTTAATGTTAGAGTGGATGGCAATAAATATAGTAAATGGTATGGCCGGATATGAATTTACATACGTACAGAGTTGAGGTAGTTGCTTTGAGAAAGTACTAGTCACTAGTTATACTAGTTACTTTTAATTTGTAACTTAGTTATGTACAATTACTGTTACTTTGTAAAAGGTATCTAGAAGTTACATTACTAATTACTTTCATATGTGAAAATGATAGTTCTGTAGCCATTTCAACTCAGTTTCAACTATTGTTTATGTCTGTTCATCAAACTGAATCATGAAGAACAGTACATAGAATGTGTCTACTTAATGTGGTTGTAGCATGTATGGTGTAAAAGTAAGGAGTGGCTTTGGCTTTAAAAGTGGAGTATAGCTTTTAAAATATGATAACTATAACTGTAGTAACTTAGTTACTTTTGAACAGTTATTCCTAGTCACAATGGATGTACCTAATTTTATTACTAGTTACTTTAAATTATACAAATTCCCTACTGTGTTCAAGATACCATAATGGAAATGCACTGTAGGGATATAACACTTCTTATTGTTTTACTGTGATTTAATATCGTGCACTACTCCAACTTGTTTCAGTACTTTTTATCGATGTGCTATGGTCCCTACTCTAGTTGAAAATTCCAAATTTTTCTTTGTACTTGTTTGTTAACTTTTTTTTGTACATAATTATAGTGTATATTTAGCCAGTCACTGGTCATGGTGCAAATATTTATTTAGCCAGTCATTTGTTGTATAACTCGAGTATCAAACATGCTAGTTGTATGCGCCCCGGCGAAACCGGGCCAACCCTAGCTCGCCTCGAACTCACCCAAAAACTTACCTTCATATACAGACAGTGAAAGTCATCATTATGTTTAACAGGCAAACGTCAGGTTAGCGTTAGTGTTAGGGTCGGGTTCAGCTTTGGTTTCTTCTTCACTGGTATGGGTTAGACTATAATATAGTATCTAATCCAAAACAGCCAAGCTGTAAAAAAACAGTGCGGCCCTTTTTATGACCGGCTTTGGGACTTTTTTAACCTGTCTTTTTTCCTTTACCACAGGAAGAAGAAAAGATAAAGCAATTGTACTTTAAATATTTCTGATTTTATCAGTAAATGCACAAATTAAAATAATACATTTATTTATTACAGAACTCTCCATGGTTGTTTCTTTGTAACTGAACACTCTACAAGGTGACTTCTTCTAGCTGCTCTCTCTACTGGGTGAATTGTTTGCAGCTGAACGATCTACAAGGTAACTTCTTCTAGCTGATCTCTCTACAGGGTGATTTGTTTGTAGCTGAACTATCTACGAGGTAACTACTTCTAGCTGATCTCTATACAGGGTGATTTGTTTGTAGCTGAATTCTGTGCAGGTGATTTGTTTGCAGCTGAGCTCTTTACAGAATGGTTTCTTTGTAGCTGAACTCTCTACAAGGTAACTTCTTCTAACTGATCTTTCTACAGGGCAATTTGTTTGTGGCTGAATTTTCTATAGGGTGATTTCTTGCAGCTGAACTCTCTACATGGTGGTATCATTGTAGCTGAACTCTCTACAAGATAATTTCTTCTAGTTGATCTCTCTATAGGGATATTTATTTGTAGCTGAACTCTCTACAGGTGATTTGTTTGCAGCTGAACTCTCTACATATAGTTTCTTTGTAGTTGAACTCTCCACAAGGTAACTTCTTCTAGCTGATCTCTCTACAGGGAGACTGAACTCTCTACAGGGAGATTTGTTTGTAGCCAAACTCTCTACAGGTGATTTCTTTGCAGCTGAACTCTCTACATGGTGGTTTCTTTGTAGCTGAACTCTCTACAAGGTAATTTCTTCTAGCTGATTTCTCTACAGGGAGTTTTGTTTGTAGCTGAACTCTCTACAGGTGATATGTTTGCAGCTGAACTCTCTACATGATGGTTTCTTTGTAGCTGAACTCTCCACAAGGTAACTTCTTCTAGTTGATCTTTCTACTGGGTGATATGTTTGTAGCTGAACTCTCTACAAGGAAACTTCTTCTAGCTGATCTCTCTACAGGGAGATTTGTTTGTAGCTGAACTCTCTACAGGTGATTTGTTTGCAGCTGAACTCTCTACATGATGGTTTCTTTGTAGCTGAACTCTCTACAAGGTGACTTCTTCTAGCTGATCTTTCTACAGGGAGATTTGTTTGTAGCTGAACTCTCTACAGGTGATTTGTTTGCAGCTGAACTATCTACATGATGGTTTCTTTGTGGCTGAACTCTCTACAAGGTAACTTCTTCTAGCTGATCTTTCTACTAGGTGATTTGTTTGTAGCTGAACTCTCTACAAGGAAACTTCTTCTAGCTGATTTCTCTACAGGGAGATTTGTTTGTAGCTGAACTCTCTACAGGTGATTTGTTTGCAGCTGAACTCTCTACATGATGGTTTCTTTGTAGCTGAACTCTCTATAAGGTAACTTCTTTTAGCTGATGTCTCTACAAGGTCACTAGTTTGTAGCTGAACTCTCTACATGATGGTTTCTTTGTAACTGAACTCTCTACAAGGTGACTTCTTCTAGCTGATTTTTCCAGAGGGTGATTTGTTTGTAGCTGAACTCTCTACATGATGGTTTCTTTGTAGCTGAACTCTCTACAAGGTAATTTCTTCTATTGATCTTTCTACAGGGCGATTTGTTTGTAACTGAACTCTCTACATGGTAGTTTCTTTGTAGCTGAACTCTACAAGGTGATTTCTTCTAGCTGAACTATCTCTTTCCATAGTTGCATGAACTCCCTACAAGGTAACTTCTTCTAGCTGATCTCTCTACAGGGTGAATTGTTTGTAGCTGATCTCTCTACAGGGTAACTTGTTTGTAGCTGATCTCTATACAGGTTACTTGTTACTTGCTGATCTCTTGAATTCTCTTCAGGGTGACTGCTCTATTAGGATGACTGCTCTATTAGAGTATCTCGATCTCGCACTTGCTGCACCAAGTTGGATTTCGTGCCGTGGCTTTAAGTCTGATTCTTCTACACCATTGAAGAGCCTTTCTAAGATGATTACTCCATCTATACAGCGATTTTCAAAGCATTACCCCAAGCGGTTTATCTGGTAGGCGTGGCAAGTAGTAGTTTTTTATTAGCTAATCTCGATTGCGTAATTGTTACACACTGTTGGTTTTTTCGTTGTATCTTCCTGGTTTATAACTCGATTTCTTTCAAACCACAAAAGGTTTGAGGTTCAATAGTTAACCTATTCACCCACCGATTTTCAGCTTCTTCCCATACGCGGTTTACCCTGTAGGCGTGACAACATATTGGTGTTATTTTTCGTGAATAATCGCTCATAACTCTTTTCCTGTTTATCGTATTCTAGCCAAAGTTGGTACAGATATGCGCCTTTATACCCCCCTTCAGTGTGCCAAATTTCAAGGCGTTCGCGTTTTATAGCAGTTTTTGTAAGTGTGCGAAAAGAGGAAGAAAAATAAGAAGAAAAGAAAAAAAACGAAGAAACTAAGCCAATTTTTGAAGTCGCATATCTCGGGAACGCTTGAAGCGATTTCGCTCAAATTTGGAATGCGGAGTGCTGAAGGTGGAGGGAGTGTCCACAGCAAAATTCGTATTGTTTCATCAAGGCAGCACAGAGCTACGGAGGTGCGAGAATTGCGTTTTCTTTCTTCCTGTCAATATACTCACGGGTGTTGCGCGCCGGCTTCTTGGGCCGCACGACACACTGCCGTGTGTCTTGATATTATATTTGTAACATTTAAATCGTACAAAAACAAGACGAGTAGCTAGTAAGCACTGGTGGTACAGTGGTACTCCAAACCTGGATGTGTGGGTTCGAGCCTCAGTCCCGCGTCACACGTTTCTTCTTCGTTTCTTACACCTTTTTGTGTCACGATTTTTTCTAAGTTTTTTTTTTTAATAGCAATGACCGGATAAATATCAAGACACACAGTAGTACGCCGTGCGGCCCAAGAAGCCGGCGCGCTACACCGTGAGTATATTAACAGGAAGAAAGAAAACGCAATTTTCACACCTATATAGCTCGGTGATCCCCCATCCGATTGGAGTGAAATTTTCCAGGGAGGTGCCGGCCAGTTAGGGAGTCTACATACCAAATTTGAAGAAAATCGCTCCATCCATTTCCGAGATACGAGCGAACAAAATTTCGTTTTAATTTCTTCGTTTTTTTCTTCATTTCGCACACTTTGCAAAATCCACCATAAAACACGAATGCGTGCTCCAATCAGGCTGAAATGTGGCACACTTAACCGGCTCATTAAGGCAGATCTCAGTACCACCTTTGGTAGAAATCCGATGAACATTCACGGAGTTACGACCGATTATTTACGTAAAATACGGTCGAAGGTCTGACACGCCCACAGGATAAACCCCTTAGAGGAATGAGTTGAAAATTGATATGTAGATGGAGCAACCATCGTAGGAGTGCCTTTTTGTGGTTTGAAAGGAATCGAGATAAAGACCATGGAGATATGACACAAACCTCAACCTGTGTCACAATTACGCGATCTATTTTTACGAATAAAAAAAAACAATTAATTTTCACGCCTATACCAGACAAACCCCTTAGATCAATGAGCTGAAAATCGGTATGTAGCTGGAATAATCATCATAGAAAGTCCTTGCAGCAGTACAAAAGAATCGGATCGCAAACCATTGAGTTATGATTCGAAAGGCAACTACGTGTAACAATGCGAGATCGAGATACTCTAATAGAACAGTCACCCTAATAGAGCATTCAGCTATACGTTTATATCTTACTCCATTATAGTTATTCTGTAGGGAATTCAGCTATAAACAGTTAATCTGATAGACTATAGGCAAGTCACCCTGTAGAGAGTTCACCTAGAAACAAGTCACCCTGTAGAGAGATCAGCTTGAAGAAGTCACCTTGTAGAGAGTTCAGCTACAAAGAAACCATCATGTACAGAGTTCAGCTGCAAACAAATCACCCTGTAGAGAGTTCAGCTACGAACAGTCACCCCGGAGAGTTCAGCTACGAACAGTCACCCCGGAGAGTTCAGCTAGAAACAATCCACCCATAGAGAGATCAGCTAGAAACAAATCACCCTGTAGAGAGATCAACTAGAAGAAGTTACCTTGTAGAGAGTTCAGCTATAGATATAGTTCAGCTGCAAACAAATCACACTGTAGAGAGTTCAGCTAGAAACAAGTCACCCTGTAGAGAGATCAGCTAGAAGAAATTACCTTGTAGAGAGTTCATCTACAATGAAACCACCCTGTAGAGAATTCAGCTACATTTCAAGTCACCCAGCAGAGAGATCAGCTGCATCCTGTAGGAAATAATTGGCATGTACTAAATATATGTAATTTGTATAATATTACTGATAAAATCAAAAATTGTTAAAGTATTAAAAATTTGCTTTAAATCTTGATGATGATTAAATCTTTTTCTTCTTCCTGCGGTAAAGAAAAAAAAGATAGGTTAAAAAAGCCCGCTTTGGGGTATACAAATACAAAAAGAAGTGATATCTAATCCAAAACAACCAAGCTGTAAAAAAAGAGTGCGGCCCCCAAAAAGGCTATGCAGAAAAGAGATGTGAAATCCAAAGTGGCGGCCAAGAAATGGCTGTGATGGTAGGTTAATGGTAAAAATTTTTGCGCCGCTTGGTGTTGGCACATAGTCTGGTGTAGCCTACCCGCGCGCTCGCGCTACGCGCGCGGGTCGGCTACGCCAGACTAGTTGGCACAAAATTCACCTGAATTGTTGTTATTAAAATTTTTACCATTAACCTACTATCACAGCCATTTCTTGGCCGCCACCTTGGATTTCACATCTCTTTCACCATAGCCTTTTTGGGGGCCGCACTCTTTTTACAGCTTGGCTGTTTTGGATTAGATCATTATGACTTGGTGAACCCACGCATAATGGCGCCGCGTACCCCAACTATCATCTGAAAAGTGAAGTATCCATTACGCTCGTTGTCAGCTATCTCCAACCCGTTACACAGCATTTTGGATCAAGAACTGTTCGAAAAGCACCTCTGCAATCCATGCAATACTGAAAGAAATGGCGCCGCGCCCCCAGTTGTATCAATTATCGTCTGAAAATGCTCTGCAGATGCATTGTATTGAGGACCACAGGAGCAAGAAGACCAACAGCATCTTAACCAGCCCATGACAACAGAGTAGTCATCGCCCCACTTAGAAGCAAGCAAAGAAGCACAAAAAAGTAGTTGCTTTATGAGCCAGACCCCAAAGCAGACATGACCGAGGAGATGAAAGAGGCATAATCCACTTTGTGAATATGTTGAGCATAAGCACGCTTCTTGCATACCTACGGAAGTAAGAAGTCAATGAGAATATATACTCACGGTGTGGTGTGCCGGCTTCTTGGGCCACATAACACACTACCATGTGTCTTGATATCACAATGCATTATGCAAATATCAAAATCCAGCGTAAAAAAGTTATGCAATCAAAGGTGGTGGCCAAGAAATGGCTGCAATGATGTTAATGCTTTAGGGGTTGAAATAACAAAAAGAAGTGATATCTTTACCAAAACAGCCAAGCTGTGAAAAAGGATGTACCTAACCCTGAGGGTGAAAAATCAAATTAAAGGTGATGATGTTAATGCTAATCAATATCATTAACAATGATTGATGGCCAGCTTAAAGGCTTCTTTTTCTTTGCTACAGGAGTAAGGAAGAGTGCAGATTTTTTATATGCAACCTATATTTCAAATTTGTTATGTACAACTCTGCTGAGCTACGGGGTATCTTGTTTGTAGCTGAACTCTCTACAGGGTGTAGCTGAACTCTCTACAGGGTGTAGCTGAACTCTCTACAAGATGACTGAACTTACCACAAAGTGATTTGTTTGTAGCTGAGTTCTCTTTTATGGTGACTTAATTGTTTGTTTGTAGCTAAACTCTCTATAGGACCACGGTGACTTGTTTGTAGTCAAACTCTCTACAGGGTGACTTATATCTTCACAGAGTCACTTAATTGTAGCTGAACACTCTACAGGATGACTTGCTTGTAGCAGAACTCTCTACAGAGTGATTTCTTTGTAGTTGAACTCTCTACAGGGTGATATGTTTGTAGTTGATCCAGGGACATATTTATGGGGGTTTCCTGGGATTTTGGAAACCCTCTCTGAAATATTAACTTGTGGGTTTTGCAACAGGAACATCAAACTATCTTAGTTTGTCAGCACAAATGTACAGAGTAAATGGGTACATGTCAGGGTAGTATAGCTACAGTGAAACTTATATCAAAAGTTGCATGAACAAGGCCCAGGGTATGCTAATAGAGCAGTCAGATCTGTTCTAATAGAACAGTCTAACTACTCTAATAGAACATTCATAAGAGAATGCAAATTTTAAATGGGTATTATAATAAGATTAACTTCAATAAGTTAGCAACTAAATCTTTATTTAAATAGGAGAATTAAGATATGTATACCTGGGTCATTACAATATCTGATCATAAACCATAATTAATATTTATGAGTTGACTTACTGGAACCAAACATGTATCAAAAATACCCATAAAATCATGCATCTACTAAATTTTGCAGTATTTAAATGTTTAAAATCTGGTAGTGGCTGGGGACCCCTGCACCTATAACTTATTATCAAATCTGGAATCCACCTTGGAAAAATCCTGGATACACCCCTGTGATCTCTCTACAGAGTGGCTTGTTTGTTCTTATGCTATGTACCTGAGCTCTTTATAGGGTGACTTGATAGTAGTTGAGCTTTCTATAAGGTGACTTGTTTGTAATTTAGCTTTCTACAAGGCGATTTGCTTGTAACAAAACTTTACAAAATGATTTGTTAGTAGCTACAGGGTGATTTGCTATATACGTACCTGAACTCTCTACAAAGTCAAAAAAAAAAAAAGATCAACACCTGCTTAGAATGGTTGTCCTCCACTAAATAAGATTGTATCACTGATAAAGTACATAAAAATCCTTATTCACAACTTCATAGTTTGCTACACTGCTTCTCTGAATACTGTGACTGCTTTATTAGAGTAACTAACTTCTCTGTATTAGAGTATCTCGATCTTTTTTGAATTTACAATCAGAAAATCACAAGGGGGCTCCAGCCTCCCTTGTCCCCCCAGGTTGCTATGCCTATGTACAAAGTTATTTGATTGTAGTTGACTTTTTTGTAGCTGAGCTCTCTGCAGGGCAACTTACGTGTAGCAGAATTCTCTACAGGGTTGTTTATTAGTAGTTGAACTCTCTAAAGGGTGATTTTTTGTTGTAGATGATTACTCTACAGGATGATTGCTTGTAGGTGAACTCTCTACAGGGTGATCTGAACTCTCTACAGGATGATTTGTTACATAGCTGAACTTTCTAAGGTCTAGTGATGTTGAGGATAGCTAGAACATTGAAAATCCTGTATTAACAGGAAACAGGGCTGCCAAGAGAATTTAGGGGGCCCAGGGAAAATTTAGAATGTGGGGACCGGGCTCCTATAAGCCATAATTTTTAATAAGGAAAAAAAACAGACAAAAGGCATTACAAGAACAAGCTTTGCTAATAGCTACTAGACTACAACTAAAAGTAAACTACTAACTGATAAGCTTATAGCTATAGCTAGGTAACAGCTTTAGCATGCTAACCTAGGAGGGTCTGGGGGCATAAAATTTTTGAAAATTAGACCCTCTGATATTGAATATGAGAGTGATTTCAATAGTTTATTTCAGTATAATTTTAAATGTTGGGTGACTGCTGTATCAGATAACTCAAGCTTGAATTTTATAACAAGATTTCTGCCAAATACATCTCAATAAGATCCATAGCAATGAGTATTTCCAGTGAGAGCAAATAATTACTCTTAATAGGCGCTGATATAGAGTGTGACTTTCAGATAAGATCGAGATACTCTAATAGAACAGTCACCTAATACAGCAGTCAGGCAAATATTCAGTTATAGTAGTTAATCTAATAAACTGTTAAAACCAGTCTGGCTTAGGGTATAAAATTTCCTAGGTAAGATGGTATCTCTTACTGAGGTAGGCTTTCTGTGTCTTCGAGTCTACAGTGAAGATTTGTTCGTTTGCTGGCATAAAATGGCCTAAGCATCAACTCTGATAGTCTGCTTGTAGCTACTCATAATTGTGTGACTTAAAGTTTTACAGTTAGTTATATGCTACTGTAAAGCAACTATAGCTAGCAATCTAGTTATACCTTAAATTCATATGCATGATTTCTGTAAAGAAGTTGGTAAAACTCATCATTATAGCTAGACTATTACTGTATGCATGGCTACTGTTTTTTTCACAGATGTTGGAGTTCCAATGAAGTACCTGTCTAATGATATTGATCAACTCATTGCATTGGAACTAGCAGTAAACAACATTACTGCTCATGGAGGAGGAGATTGTCCTGAATATGGCATGACTGGTATAATTAATGCTTTAAGCCTTTCTGATTCTGACTCCAATGTCATTGTGTTAACTGATGCTGGTGCAAAAGATGCATATAGACAGGGTGAAGTAATTACAAGAGCCAATGAACTACGTGTTTCTGTCCATTTTTTCCTTAGCGGTTCAGGATGTGGTGACTTTACTCCTTATATTGGAGTGGCTAATGCAACAAATGGCATTGTTGTAAACCAAATTGATGATTTTGAAGCATTTGCAGAGTTTGCTGACAAAGTAGGCAGATTTACTTTCGAGAGTTTGGATGAAGGAAGTCGAAAGAAAAGACAAACGTCCAACATATGTGTGACATTTACTGTATCAATTTTCATCAAATCATTGTCCATTTTATTCTCATCAAGTAGTTTTACTGTGTATATTACAAGTCCTTCAGGGGTGGTAGAGACAGTTTCATCTACTGGAACAATTGCTACATATACCAAAGAGGACCCTGAATTTGGAGACTACAACATGTGTTCAGTGACACTATTTGAATACTCAATATCAACTACATTTGATTTGGACTTTTTCGTAGAGTATCACTATAATGGATCAATTGTTTTGGAGCCACCTGCAGGTTTGTTTATTTTGAACATCACTAAAATTTTGTGTTTTAAATTTTAGGGGCATTAGTTGATGTTGTTATAACATCTTCAAAGATTGCCAATATTTCTTCTGAGAATGATATATTTCTCAATTTGGTTTTGGCAGATGGCAGAGTGTTTTCCAATTTGTTACTACATTGTGGTAGCTTATTATCTGGAGAAGTTACTATTCCGAGCATTAGTTTTGAATATCAGTTGGTAGGGTTTGATTCAAAACGCATCAAGTTTAAGACTAATGCAGACACAAAGTCTACCATCAACATTGGTAAACATAAATTTATGCAGATACATTCAATGTTAAGCTGTTATTTTATTTACCAGAGGCTCCACATGGGGTGTCTATTAATGGCTCAACAACTTATTTCTTGGGGACTATGTTGGAGTTAAACTGCACGGCAGAAGGTGGCTCCAACATCTCCTATGCTTGGACAAAGAATGGTGATCATGAAATATTCCCAGCTGGTAGTATCAGCAACTCCAGCACATTCATTATTAATAATGTGACCATTGATGATACAGGAAATTTTACTTGTACTGCCAGTAATGATGCTGGAAGTTCTAGCTTCAATGCCTACATTATAGTGTATGGTGAGTATTGTAATTTTCATTGATTTATATCATGTAAAAATGCAGGTGCATATGATTAGTTGTAATATATACAAGGAAAATCAGTAGGGATCATAAAAATAGAAAGTAGTGAAACAAGGGACATGTGTAGATTCAGTGTACTGGTGGACATACATTAATAATCTCTACTTCAGTCAGGTCGTGTGGCCAAGAAAGCTGGCGTGCCACACCGTGAGTATATTTATGGGATGAAACAAAACATGATTTTATACATAGCTATGTAGTTCCATGCTCCCTTCTCTAATTGGAATCATCCTTATGCTGCAAACGCCCTCCACTTTCAGCACCCCACATATACCAAATTTGAGCAAGACTGTCTGCTGCAGTCATGAAACACAAGCCTTCAAAATTCGGCTTAATTTCTTTGTGTTTTTTCTTTGCTTAGGCGGCTTGGGGGTAGGGAGGGTGGGGGAGCTTAGATTATTCTTTACAAAAACCATTACATATATAAATACAAATGTGTAGCTCGATTTTCTTGAGCTTTGCTACACCATAAGAATGTATTGTGGCACAATTATGTACCATGTTTGGTGCAAAATCTGATTAACAATTGTGTTGTCGTAGTATAGTAAAGCTTTCAGATGTAATGGGGCAGCAGCTGAATGTTTTGACTTAAGTATGTCATACACTTTTAGGTATGGTCTCATCTAAACAAAGAATGCCTGCTATCCCAGGTTCAGACATGTATGGGGTGCATGCATTGACGCAAAATTAGTTTTATGTCTAGGACTAGCACCATTCTTTCTTTTGATGAGGTTTGCATGAGTTCACCAGCCATAATTATGTTACAACTAATACCAACACATTATAAACTCTTGCTAATACTAATGATTTTAAGTTTGTTTAGGGATCATAGAAGTAAAAGTAAGGAAGCAAGGGAAGATGCCTACACCTGCAGATATATACTAGTGGACCATTTAATTTCTAATTCAGTCTATCTATGACTGAATTAGGGATTAAATGTCCACTAACATATGTGACCGGATATGCGAAAAGGTACCTTTTCCACACATTTGACATACCAGCAAACAAAATGATGTAACACTTGACTCCTTATATTGATTAACTTTATCTTAGTATCAAAATGTAGCCAGATACTGTAGCTACATTCATTAAAAAGTTCAATCAATTATATGCCATGATCAAAAAGTTATTAAGCTTTAAAGGTCAAAAAATGGGTCAAATTTTGTGTGTGAAAAAGGTACCTTTTCGCAAATCCGGTCACATATCTTCATAAGTAGGCAACTTCCCTTGTTTCACTACTTTTTATATTTCTATAATCCCTTAAAATTCCAAATTTTTCATTGCATATCTTTAGCGATGCATGATGTCAACCAATTATAAATATATATATATATATATATAACCAGAAATTTCAAGCACTACACTATATGTGTGTGTGTGTGTGTGTGTGTGTGTGTGTGTGTGTGTGTGTGTGTGTGTGTGTGTGTGTGTGTGTGATTTGTTATAATCATTGAAATGTTTACAACAGTGTAATTTCCAACGATTTGAGTTGAATGAGTACCACTAGCATCTGGGAGGCTGTGCTCCCCAGACTTACCAGACCCCTTGTGAGCGAGTTCACCTTCCATCTCAGCACCCCAGCCTCAAATATCTTCTAACACCTCTGTTGAGTAATACATATGCTGGGCTGATGTTAGAATCAAACAATAGATGAAAGTTAGTACTTTTATTTATTTATTAAGGTCTTACAGCACAAGTGCTGCTGAGGTGTCTGTAGAAAGGTGGAGAAATGAGAAAAACCCATGAATGGACCTGGGAAGTCTCGAACCTGCAAAAGCTCGAGCACTATGGCCTATATACAGCCTTGAGTATTAGTATAGTGTACATGTAGGTCAAATGTAATATTTCGGATAACCTAATTTCACTCAGAGGTACTGTAGTGGGAACATCATTGTAACATTAGGTCCCAGTTACTTGGTTATGAACCAAGTCTTATAAAGATACTGTGGTTTGGCAACACCTACTCCATCTATTAGGTGAGTGATACATATGTTGCCTGAGGGCAAGTGCATACGTATCAATCAAAGCATGAGTATACCTATAGTTATAATAACTGCTAGCAGTGGCTCAATTGTTGAGGGTTTGTGTACTGAGGACCATTGTTCAAATTCTGGAAGATTTTTGTTCATCTGGATGGCTGTTCTACTAGAGTATTTCAACTCCATGCAGTTGCACTTATTTGGTTTTGTGTTGTAGCCCTGTAGCTACTAGTCAACCAGTTTTTTGTGGTAATGTGGTTTCTCCACTGCTTGTAATGGAGATGTTGAAATTAGCCCTCTTCTAAGGGTCTTGGTATGTTAGATTAATTTTAAGTTGTTCTTTCTTTCTCTCACTATATACGTAATCTAAAAGCAAGTTATATCAGAGTACAAAGGGAAAGTTAGATAAACTTTTAAATAATATTTCATCACATGTTATATCAAACTTTTTCAGTTCCAATATTTAATGTAATCATGGATACTCCGAGCACCCAAATGGTGAGCAAACCACTTACACTGGAGTGTAGTGTGAATGTGTCAAGATATGCAACTGATATAATTAGTTTTGTGTGGAGTACTGAGAGCCGAACACTATCAGTAAGAGATGGAGTTACTATTGGCTACTTTGAAGATAACCATGTGGTGTATGCATCTACATACACTATTCCACAACTGAGCACAACTGATGATGGTAGAGTGTACCAGTGTGAGGTAGTGATCAACACCAGTCCACTAATTTCAAGCTCCAGTAATGTTACCCTTGATGTAACTGGTATGTTATAAATGTATCGAGTGACAGTTACTCAACATTATAAATTTTGTAGTTCCCACTCCAGATATTTCAATTGTACCATTTGGTCCAATTGATGATGGTATGGTAGGTAGTCCTCAAGAAGTACACTGTACAGTGAGTACAGTTAGTGGAGTAGAACCACATTTAGTATTGATAAGTTGGATTGGACCTGGAGGAGACACTATTACAAATGATAGTAGAGTGACTGTCCACCCAACTGCTTCATTTGGCATTGATTTCATCAGCACTCTTGAGTTTACCTACCTGTTGGAGGGAGATGAGGGTATATATACCTGTGATGTGATGATACTGGAAACCATTGCATCAGACTATATTGAAATTCACAATCTAACTAGTGAGTTATATATGTATATGTATGTATCTGTGAATGTATTATTGTACACACACTGATTCTGAATGTGTTGCAAAAAGATGTCTTCCACACACCTAGTAAAGTATTAATCAATGAATCATATCTCACCATGGGTTCAGCTGTACACACAGAAATTTGCACACAACGTATTCTGTGACCCTTCAAGACCATTCACAAGACACTTAGTTACCATCTGATTTTCTCACCAACTTTTTTTTAATGAGATTAGATGTATTTACCAAATATTTATATTCATAAAGGCAGAGGTGGATGGTACAGATTTCTGGCAGTAGAGGATGTGGTCCCACCAAAAGTGCTAATTTTCAAACTTCACACAATCATATTATCCAAAAGTTCTTGAAACAGAGTCAGAGGTGCTCAGCTGGTAAAACATTTCAAGCACAGGTTGTTTCAGCAAGGCTTTTAGAAGTATAAAATGACTTAATAACCATATAGTGGGGTGTTTTGATGGTTCACTTACTAAGGATTTTTTATGCGTTTACGAATAATACTCAAACAAAGCCATTTTGATTTGGCTGAAAATTTTCAATGGGGAAAATTTTTGTGGATTGTGCCTATGTTGTTTGCCAAAATCCCAATAAAACACAAACCAAATAAACACCACCTTAGGAAGCTCCCCCAACCACAAAAGAATCCTTAGTAGTTAATTTGGAAGAAGTATTGGTCCACTGGAATATATGAAGTAAAAAGAACCGATAAAAGTACTTTTAACAACTATATGCCATTTTGTTTATCTTCTTATTATTAATTTTCCCACAAAGCTAGAGCAAAACATGAGTACTTTTTGGGGATAATACGTAACTACATAACATTTCTTTCTCTGTCTTTCTTCACATCCATAAACTTATTTTAAATGCACAAGTGCACAGAAAAAAAATGGAATTTTTAACTAGAGTAGGGACTCAGGGGCGGATCTAGGATTTTTTGAAAGGGGAGGCTAAGCTGGATATATAGGGACATAGGTAACTAGCCAGACATTAGAAGATACCAAGCCTTCTCATAAGGCCCTAGTGGTAAGATTCATGTAGTATCCATGGTCAAAATTAGCTATTTGGAATAATGACTAGCATGCAAAGCATGCCAGCTAGGGGGTCTGGGGGCATGGCCCCCAGGAAATTTTTGAAGATTAGGCCCTCTAAAAGTGAATCTGAGAGTGGTTTTAGCAGTTTTTCAGTGGAAAAAACTTTTCCATTAAATAAAGACTGATTACATTATGCATGGGTAGCTATCATGCATGCATGATAATCTTTTCATTTGTAGTTACCAAGCATTTAGATATAGCTAGCTATATACACCAGCTCCTCTTCAACAGCCTCAACTTTCTATATTACTGATAAAAATAATGTTGTTGGATCCCACTGGAAGGTTGGAGTAGATTATTTCACAGTTGGAAGAATTGTGGAAAATGCTTACCCCAGCCTCAACATCAACAGATTCAAGGCAGACTCTCTTTATGGAACACTAGACTATCATCTTCTAAAGACCATCTGGGATTCATCAACATTGAGTGACTATGACTACAAACTACACAAGTTTGACTGTGACGATTTTGCAGTTTGCATGAAGGATGCTGTTTCTAAATACTCATCAAACAAAGCCAGACAATAGGAGAAACCTTTGTGGGATAATGTGCTGGAAGAAACATGTATAGTTAAACAGAGGCAGAAACGTGTATAGCTATTTAGTAATAGTGGTGTTGAACGTCATAATTATTAGTATGCATGCTCCTTAGCCTTTGTTATAGCCTTAACACCAATAAAGTGTACTGAAAAGCAGAATGCAGTGCAGGGTACTAGTAGCTATTAGTTAGTCCACTGGAAATCCTTAGCAAAGTGAAACTATATTTGCATTTATGGGCTTTCTGAATTTGCTGTTGTGATAGTCAACTGATAGTCAACTTATTGCTAGATCTGCCGGGTTATGAAGACTGCTATAATAGCTAGCTACAAATACCAGCACTATACCCACAGGATGGGGTCATATCAGAAGGCAACTGATACAGATTTTACATTCATAGACAAAAGTGCTATAGCTGCCTCAAAATACCAAAAGACTACAGTTTGCTAAATGGCTGAGTTGGTAGCTAATTACATTATTATACTGAAACTGATAACTCTAACCAATTAAACCAACTAACACTTTTTGAATCATATAATAAATTTATTTTAAAATATAAAAACCATCTCTTATACCATAGTGGAAAACACCAAAACCCACAATTAAAGCTTTTGTAACTAAAGATGCAACCCACAATCGAACCTTTTCTTGAAGAACTCTTGAGGAAAACGAAGCTATACTAGAGTTGAACAATAGGTATAGTACATAGACATTATTTGTGTTTGTAGTGATGCATAGTTCCTGAAATAAGTCTGCTTTTGATACATATAGAAGGTTTAGGGTTTTATTGGCCAAGTACTAACTTAGAAAGGAAAGGGAGCCTCCTTGGCCCCCTCCCTAAATCCGCCCCTGGGGACCATAGCACATCAATAAAAGGTATTGAAACAAGCTGGAGTAGTGCACGACATTACATCACAGTAAACCAATAAGAAGTGTTATATCCCTACTGTGCATTTCCATTATGGTGTTTGTTAACTTTTTTGTAAATAATTACTATGACTGGTGAACCCACGCATACCACATCTGAAATAGTGCCGCACACCACAACCATATCAATTACTATAAAAGTGAAGTATCCATTTCGCTTCATTGTCAGCTATGTTCAATCCGTTACACAGCATTTCGGATCAAGAACTGTTCTAAAAGCACCTCTGCAATCCATGCATACCAAAAGAAAGAGATAGTGCCATGCACCCCAGTTATATCAATTATTATCTGAATAGTGGAGTATCCATTACGCTTTGTTGTCGGCTATGTTCAGCCCGTTACACAGCAGTACAAATCAAGAACTGTTCGAAAAGCACCTCTGCAATCAAAATAGTCACTATGAAAAATACAGATGATTTCTGTTACGAAGGAAATCCATCACGTGCTACCGCCATTTTTTTTTTACAGAAACAAAAATTGTAATAACAGCACAAACACAAAGTACAGTGCAAACAGATTACAGCATTAAATTAAAAATTGAGTTTCTGATGGGATCAGGTCCACTGGAGCACACTTGATGTAATGGTCTTGAGAAGACCAGGCCCCTCTGATACATTGTATAGCTGATCAAAGTACCGCCAAATGGACACTTTTCGCTGTCAGCAAAGATGAATGGGGACACTGGTAAGTCCATTAAGAAGGCATTGTACGTACTGCGGTATGCCAAAAGGAACCTCTCAGGCTGAAGCGACGTCAAACAGTGAAAATGTTAAGCTCGTAGCCTTAGCCGTTATCAAGTTACGCTTGTCTGAAGGCATCAGTCAGTTACTCAGTCAGTAGAAAGTTTTGTTAAATAATTTTGTTTTAAATTCCATAGCAACGTGTTGAAAGTGGTTTAGGCTGAAGCCTTGTTTGGGCTTAGTTTACCTAACTAATACTGCCTCATCTGAGGCTAGTTTTTGGGTGATGTTATTTTGTGAGCCCCGCCTACTCCCTATTATAAGTCGAAGACCAAAAAAGAAAAAAAGGTCACTACCTGCTGGCAATAACTAGTTGCCCTCCACCAAGTCCAGACTATATCTCCTATAACTATATCTGTAGCTTGCCACACTGCTCTTCTAAAAATACTGTGGCTGCTCTATTAAAGTATCTTGATCTTGACTGCTCTATTAGAGTATCTCTAATTACAGGTACAGGTTTTTTTTTTTGGGGGGGGGGGAGCTTCCCCCCATACTTTTTTCTGCCGCCCTTGGATGTTATTGTACCAGAGGAGGTTGGACACGCTTTGAGCGCCGCTAAAACTAATTTTACGAAAGTCTCTTTTATGAAGTGAAGTAAAGGGTTGTCTTGATACAATTCAGTGAGACGTCGTGATTTCTGTCTACAAATACGTATGAGATCAGTCAGGCAAAGTTATGCACGCGAAAAAGTGGTTTGGCAATATCACCCAAATCCTAAGCGCTTTCACAAAACAAAGTATATCTTCATGAAGCTTACATGAAGAGTGATCTGATAACAAAGTCTACCCCACTCAACCCCACCATTTGTATTTTTTTAATATATTGAGACTATTGAGGGTCACGTGAAATACCAATTAAAAGAATGCAATTGACAGCAATAATATTAGGTGGCACTTAAACCATGTCCAACCTCCTCTGCTATCGTACTGTATGATATTACAATGATTGGGCTAGCCTGAGCAAGCCCCACACTAGCAAGAAGTTTTGTACAGTTAACCATGTACGATCAAAATCGGGGAAGAACAATTGCTAATTAAAATCCAACAACACTCATGGAAAAATCACAGTATAGTTTACTGACACTCCAAATAAGGCTCGTACGGTCAACCATTACATGAAAAATAATCAATGTGGTTTACTGACACTCCAAATAAGGCTTGTACAGTCAACCATTACACAAACGATAATCACCGTGGTTTACTGCCACTCCAAATAAGGCTTGTACGGTCAACCATTTCATGAAAAATAATCAGTGTGGTTTACTGACACTCCAAATAAGGCTTGTACGGTCAACCATTACACGAACAATACTTAGCGTGATTTACTGACACTCCAAATAATGCTTGTACCTCATGTGATATGCCTGGTGTCATACTATCATTAAAATGGAACAAGAAGAAGAAAGATTAAGATGACGGAGGGAGCAATATAGAGTAGGAAACCAGAGACAGCAAAGATTAGTCAGGCGCAGAGAATATGACAGATGAAGATGTGCCACATTAACCATCAAGGAATTTGTCTCAAGGAAGAAGAGAAAGAGCGATACAAGCTAGCGACACAGCATACCAACAACCACTAGACCAGAATGATCATGTTGATAGAAACGAACTTCCATCGTTCGATGATCCCTCAGTCATGAGTGAAGTGATGCAATATCATGCTGACTCAATGGGTTTAGCCTTCAATAAATGCTCTGTCTGTATGGAAAATTTTCCTACTTTGAAAATTAATGCTGCTGGAATGTGTACATGATTTGTAATCAACTGAATAATTTCACTTGTCAGCAGAAACTAACCCCGTTAGTACAACCATTACCTTTACCACCTGCAGACAAAATAGTGATATTACTATTTTAATTGTAATAATTGTAACTAAGTTAATATTTGATACTATTCAACATCATCTTTCATCATAAAAGAACTGTGCTGAGTGGTCAGTAGAAACATAGGAATATTTGTTTATTCGCTGTTATTTATTTATTTGTTTCTGTTTGTTGTTTTTGTGTGTTTTGGTGTAATTTCACTGTTTGCCATGCCCACTTTATGGTCTTCCGTGTTGTGGTCGCGTGTGCCTGAGGACACACCACACTTTCAGTTACTGTATATGCATGCATTATTTTCATCATCATTGATGGTTATTCTCATCATTACTAGCTAGCTACAGATCAAAAAAAAAATCAAATCACAACTATTTGAATCACTCAATATGAATCTTACCATAAACTTACCCTGTCAACTTCACACTTTATAGCCATGAAATCCTTACCTTCATCATACGTCAGGCTCACCCAATGATGCTCAAGCATCTGTCTAGTAACATTCATTCTCAAGCACATTTGCTTCTTGTAGGTTCACTTTGCCATTGATCTTCTGACTTGGTCTCTACAAGGGTAACCAATGTGTTAATTGTGTTAATGTATCCAATCTATTCATGTTAACACGTCCATTTGGAAACCCTATATCATTACCTATATTTAACCACAGTATATTAAGTTTATACCAGAACAACAATGTTGTTGTGTACCACTGGGTAACATAGCTACACAAGTGTGCATGTGTATAATCAGAAATCATACTATTGCTGACCACAGCATGCTATACACTGCCTATATAGTTAGATATGTCAGAGCTATATAGTAAAAAGTACAATCAATAGTAAGGAAACAATACACTGGTGTTTGCTAACTCTGATAATATTAGCTGACTTACTGTACATGATGAGATAACTTAATATACCGTATATGACCATATAGAAGCCCGGGCGTTTATTTCCTATAAATCATTTATGACCCGGCGTTTAAACTAGACCGGCGTTAATTTGGACCTGGGCGTTTATTTCTTACTAGCCACTCGTTGAGAATGACATGTACAGGTGCCAGTACAAGTACCTACGAAATATGAAATCCATAGCCCATCACATACATAAACCCATTTGGACTCCTCTGCTGGGTGAAACATTGGAAGTCGGGCGGAAAGATGACAATGACCACGATAAATACGCTATGGCCATCACCAGAAGAGAAGGCATAGTCGAACAAGACAAGACATCACAAGACTGGTGACGAGACATCACTGTATAGTTAGCAGCTGACACGAGTTTAGAACCCCTTTCAGTGCATATCATTAGCACTAGGGCTGAGCGATACTGCCATTTTAGTATCACGATCGATCACTACTAAAGCCACTATTCACGATACTGAATAGTTCACGATACTAACAAATAAGTCAATCATAGCTGGTGCCACATAATGTATTGCTTAGCATTCCTGCAGGAAGTTCTTATAGGTGATAGCAAACTAGCCACTATCATCCTTGTTTACAGTAACAGTTATTGTAACACATGCTTTGAGGTTGTTATGGTGTTCACACCTCTCTGCAGGGGAAACCAGATGGGTGGTCTTTATCATTTACAAGGATTCTTAGCCAACTACTGCATAACAAATGGATTTTAATGACAGTAATGTACAGGCATGGTATCACGATAGTTAATAACAAAATATCGCGATATCGATACTTTCAAAATATCGTGATATATCGCTAAAACGGTAGTATCGCTCAGCCCTAATTAGCACCCTGGCGTTTAATGAGCCCCGGCATTTATTATGACAGTCCCCTAGCTGTACCCGACGTATATTTGAGCCCCTGCGTGTATTTGAGCCCGGCTTTAATATGGTCATATACGGTACATGTTTAGTACTATGTAATATCAAGTACCACCAACATCTCTCATTATCCTGTTAGCTATCCATATATGGATTTATAATAGTAAACAAACTAGTTAAAAATATTAAAATGTGGGAATAGAGATCGCTGAAAAAAGTAAAGAAACAAGAGTCAAACAAGCCAGCATGTTAAATGCACAGAGATCTCTATTTATACAGAAGCATTCTCAGTACTTACATCTGCCCCTAATTTATGGAGAAACTATAGTTTTCCCTTAGTTTCTACCATATCCATTGAGTCCAAATAGAGATCTCTGTGATGCTGGCTTGTTTGACTCTTGTTTCTTTACTTTTTCCAGCTATCTCCATTATCATGTTTCAATTTTTAAAATTACTTTTACATAGAAACAGATAGAAGTGTGGTAAAAGGCTTGTTACAATTTAAGATATGCATGCTATAAATTGAGAGGTAAATGGTGAAGAAATTTTGATTTTGTGTGTGTGAAGGACTGTTTATAGTACATACCGTAACATGGTATATTAACAAATGTGATCATCACACATGTAGTTCCAATGACTACTGGATTAAGAATCATAGTGCATCACACTCAAATAGTTGGTCAACTGGTCACCCTGGGATGTAGTGTTACCACTATGAGAGGTGACACCAGTAGAGTGGAATTTATTTGGTCTAGTAGTGGCACTGTGCTCAAGAGGAAAGAGAAACTCCACAGAGATTTTACAGCACATTACTTTGATATTTACACTGACACCTACTCTATTATACCATTGAGTGTAAATGACGATGGTAGGACATATCAATGTGAGGTGGTGTTTAGTGCAAGACCGCCTGTTGTGGTAACTGGCAATGTAACTATGGATGTTATAGGTAAATATCTTAAATGGTAGCCAGTGTAGTTAATGGTTTTTTTTTTCGCAGTCCCTACTCCTAAGGTCAGTATATCACCATCTGGTCCTATACAAGGAGCTATGGTAGGTAGTCCTCAAGATATCCAGTGTACAGTGAGTACAGTTAGTGGAGTGGAGTTGAGTTCAGTAATAATAAGTTGGATGGGACCTGGAGGAGACACTATTACAAATGATAGTAGAGTGACCATCAGCCCAACCAGTGGTAGTGGTAACAATTACACTAGTAGTCTCCAGTTTATGTACCTGATGGAGGGAGATGAGGGTATATATGAGTGTAATGTGATGATACTGGAAACTAATGGAACAGACTCTACTGAATTGCAAAACTTCATTGGTAAGTTACACTCTCTTATTCTACATACATGCAAAAGCACTGAATTAACACCCCAGAATGCAGGTCACATTTTAGTAAACGTACACGTTACAGGTTTTTGCAATTGAATTAGTCAGTTTTGCAATAGAATTCGTTGCTTTTGCAGTTAAATTCATCCGTAACAAGAATGGCAGCTGGAGAAAACATGAAAACATGGTGTAGCAGCTGCTACAAGAACTTGTTTAAGTACAACAGTAGTAAACAACTCTTTATAAGGCAATAATTCTTCCTCTACAGCCTATCCAGCAATATTCCAAACTCTACTGCGCCATTCGCGATGGGTGTGGTCACTGGCGAGCAAGCTAATTAACTTGTCAGACAGCTATCAGCTTCCCGTACTACCAGCTTCAATTACCATCTAGTGTCTCAAGTGTAGCTCTCCATGGCGTAAATAATTCATCTCTTAGTGAACGGTTGGTTTCTTGGAGCCGTTTTGTTTATGACGAATTGTAATGCAAACGCGACGAATTCTATTGCAAAACCGACTAATTCAATTGCAAACGGGATGAATTCAATTGCAAAGTCGCCGAATTCAATTGCAAAAACCTGTAAAAGATGTGGTTTCTGTGTGAACACTTCAAGTATCAATTTATACTACAAATATGTAAGAGTACAATTAGTAGCTTGCAAAGATATAGGCAAAAGTGGTATATATGGTAGTGTTTTATAAACCACTCTTGCTGTTTGTAATTCGCCACAATCATAGGTACTGTACGTTGTGTGCACAAGAATGATTATATTAGTGAAATAATTATACGTACTTAGCATAATTTTGAGTACTCATATCTGGTTCCCATTTTGTGAGTGTAGATCCAGGGGGTGCACAGGTAGCAATTACACCCCTCTCTTTGTATGCCAAAAATAGTAGTCCAGTAGTCTTTAGGTATCTTTACAATGTATACTATTCTGTGTTACAACATACTATTATCCATTATGTGTTTTGTCAATAGTTCCTAATCCCACTGTTTTACTAACTGCTCCCAACACTCAGATAGTTGGTCAGTCACTAACACTGGAGTGTAGTGTGACTACTGTGAGAGGTATCACCAGTAGAGTGGATATTATTTGGAGTAGTAATGGTGTAGAGCTCAAGAAAACAGAAGGACGTAATGACTACTTAGCAGCAAACAACTCACTGATATACAGTGACACTTACACTATCACAACATTAAACACAGCTAATGAAGGTCAACAAATTCAGTGTATGGTGATGATTAACAGACTGTCACCAGTTATTATCAGTGATACTTTAACACTAAATGTGTCTGGTAAGTAACTGAGTAGTTACGTGTACAACTTGTGTGCATATCATGATTTTGATCTATAGTCCCACAAGCATCACTGGACATATTAGAGTCAACAGGAGGATCTGTTAGTGGACTAACTCATATTCTAACTTGTACAGCTACATTAGCTAATGGAGTATTACCATCTCTTGTAACAATCAGTTGGAGTGGTGGTAGTTTATCTCTGTCCCCAAGAGTCATTGTATCTGATCAGACTACTAATGGATCACACTACACTAGAACAGTGATATTCTCACCATTACTCTACAATGATGCTGGACAATACAATTGTTCTGTACTAGTGGATGGTTTTAATGAGGCTCAGTACTCTGGAGATGTGATGATAATGGTTAATGGTATGCCAAACACATGTGACCTGCTGAGTGAACACCAAATGTCTATGTTTTAATAGCTGGTAGGTCACGCAGTTTGAATTTTTATTTCACTACTGGCTTGTACTATCATACATATGATTTTTTTACACCACAAGGTGTGTATTAGCTATCAAGACAAGGTTTATCCTGTGTAGTTTCCTGCCAATAAGTTCCCCAGTACGAGCAATTAAAAAGTATAATAAAATGGTATAGGAAGGCAGTAGAATAGGAGAGTGAAAAACGATGATCATTAGACCTAAAAATAGGCGTAGCTTTAAATGGACTTTGATGAACAGACATACAAAAGAATATCGGTATTGCTGTATACTATAATTATGGTCTATATCTACTACAGTGTATTTGAGACCACCAAAATTAGTATTTAAATTTGAGCTGTTTTGGCTAAAATACAAAGTTAAATGATTTATTTTTTAACAGCACCTAGTCTGACAGTAGAACTTCTACCACAATTGGTGAATGGTAATTCTGGAGAAGATACCATTGAACTAATTTGTATAGCATCTGTAAATGGGAATGCTGTTTCAGCAACTTACAAATTCATATGGATGAAGGATGGAGAACCTTTTGACTTCTTTGATTATAAAAATGTGGTAAGCAACTAAGTATATAATTATAATATAATGCGTGCATGCGTGTATGTGCATGGTCGGGTCACGATGAGAGATCGTAGCTAAGTGGAAAGCACTGGCCAGGTAATTACAAGGTTCTACAGTAGGTTCAATACTTGGTGATGCTCAGTTGCTGTTGTTGTTTTCTTCAACAAGAAACTTTACTCACATTGCTCCAGTCTAGTGAGTATGCGATGTAACAGTGTAACTGGGGAAGCTGCCTACCCAGCTGTAACATCAATGAGTACCATGGAAGCAAGCTTCAAGCTTTAATAGCAATAAATACTTTAGGTTAAAGGAAGAAAATCCAACCCTCCTGGAGGAAGACTGAGTGTGGCCCCGACTAAACATTTATTGGGTGACCTGCAGTTCGAATCCTGTAGTAGGAGGGATTTTTTTCCTTTTTTTGGCCCTTTTCTGTTACACCTTGTTGTTAGCTAGGTCAAGTACTGTTCTTAGGTTTCCAGTTCCAGTTTGCTAGGTTAGGTAATCCAAAGGCTGCAGCACATGTTGCTGCCAGACCTTCAGTGCTGGTCACTGTAAAGCTTTAATAATAATAATAATAATAACAAATACCAAATTTCTCAATGTCTCACATAGCAGGTAAAAGTACTGGTGGAACTTTGGGTGATCACAACTTCACCCGTGAGACATGGTACAGCCTTCTGTGGTGTAACTACAGTAGTGCTGCCCTCAAAAGGATTTGCCTGCAGTGACTCGTAGTGCACAAATAGCCCAGTGTTTAACAGGGTAGGTGTGACCTCGTGTAGATGCAGCCAAAAGTGTGTAAGCATGTGACTACATTTTTGTGCACCGAAAGTGCTTGTACATTGAAGTAGAAATTATATGTTTGTCTGTGATACAGACATCCATATATACGTATTAGTTGAAGCATTGCTGCATATGTTATATGAAAAATATACCATGTAGAAGAGTGGGTGAGAGATAGATATGGCATGAGGCAAAGCTAAGTACTATATTTTGTCTTGAGACCTTTTGTGTAGCACGAGCAAGGCAATGTTTTAACTCATTTAAAGAAGTTAATGTTCGAGCCAGTTGAAAAAATACACACATGAAACTCTTGACTTGAAACTTACTTAGTAGCCCTGAAACAGCCAACTTCATTCTGGATAATGATCAGATGCACAATTCTGCATGGCAAATATAGCACTGTTTTTTCCTTTGATCTTTCACCCAAAATTCTTCTAAATATTTCACATACATACATGTACATACTGTATGTGTACACACAAAAGCAAAAAGCAGAGCCTTCACTTGCCATTGTACCAACAGTCATGCTTTGCTTACACAGTGAAACCATAGGCCACTCGTGCACTATTGAGGTACTAAGAGTCAGGCATGGCAGGGCTATTTGCATAAGGCTGTCATTAATACAACTGGTAAGCTGGAATAATGCAAGCAATGGTTCTTTTGCAACATTAATTCACTGAGAATTCAATTTGGGATATGGGACCTTGCAATTACTAGGTCAGTGTGCCAACCACTTGACCATCTTATCTCATCACGCACGCATGCACGCACGCACGCACGCACGCACGCACGCACACACAAATGCATACGCACAAGCATGCACTCAGCACATGTATAATTATGTCCATATACATACAACATACAGTCATGATAATAATATGTTGCTTAGAATGATACAGATATTCTATTAGTTTCTCATTATTTCCATACACAGGAAGCACATAGCACCACATCATCCACCCTCTATATCAATGCCACTGATACTAATGCTACAATACACAATGGTGTTTACCAGTGTGCAGCAACTCTAATCATATATGAAGAAGATGATTTTACTAAGCTTTCTGGAAAAGTTCAAGTATTATTTACAGGTAAAAGTGTACTATATAACACTATTTGTGTTTGCCAAAATACTTGTTATTGTAAGATACAGCCAATTGCACAAGTTGTAGTGACAATGACATTTTGTGATTGTATGTGGGAAAACTGGTTGTATGTCATAGGAAAGTTATCCAGAGCTTCATGAAGGCTTCAGACCCCTCATAAAGCTTACCATCAAGCCTTCAAATATCAACCAGCAAAAGCAGACTGCATAGCTCTGGTTAATTTTAGCAGAATTTATAAGTGTAGTCATGTAAATCAAACCTGTTGATATATGCGATATGACCAGTTTTCCTGGAGCCAGTCACATACAACTGTGTCACATGAGACCATGTGATCTACTCAGTAAAAATACTGTTCTTTTATACAACCGTTTTATTCTACAGCAACAATTCCACCCCTCAAACCTATCAACGTAACAGTGACCACCACACCATACTCAGTCAACATCTCATGGCTTGTAAAATATATTTCATTTGATAATGAGACCTACTCAGTGCAGTATGGTAGTGATATGCCATTACAAGATAGTAGTGAAGCGGTGATGGGAAGCACTGATGGGCTTGTTACTAACCAAGTGTTCTCTGTTAACATCACTGGACTAACACCATTTACTACTTATTACTATATTGTGTGGGCTAATAATTCAGTAGGGAACACTAAGACCTCTGTCATGAGTTTTATTACTAATGAAACAGGTAACTATATGGTTGACTATGATAGTACCACATGGTTTTTGTTTACACAGCTCCCAGTGTGGCCCCAGATGACTTCACTGTTATCACCACAACATCCACTAGTATCACATTTCAATGGAATGAACTTGTTGATCAAGTTAATGGGATCATCAGGTGGTACATCATCACATGTGCTACTGATAACAGTGTAAATGTAATTGTAAGTGAGCCCTGTAGGTGTGCAGGTACTTACACAAGTACATATGTGTAGGGGTGCATTCTGTGTGTTCATGTGTGTGTATATAACTAGTATATTAAAACTTATAAATTTAAAAGTAAAGTAGGAATCCAAGCGATAAAAAGTAGTGAAACAAGAGAAGAACGATGGTAGCTATTACAGCATAGCTTGGTGGAAAATCCCTACTTTGGCATGATATAGCCATTATTTTGTGTTCAATGTCAAAGTAGGAATTTCCCACCGAGCTATGCTGTAATAGCTACCATTGTTCTTCTCTTGTTTCACTACTTTTTATCACTTGGATTCCTACTTTATTTTTTAAATTTATAATTTTTAATATACTAGTTTGTTTAGTTTTTTTTGTTAAGGCATACAGCTAGCTATAAACATGTGACTGTTCTATTAGGGTGACTGCTGTGTTAGAGTATCTTGAAGCAGCCTGCAAGATGTGCGCTTGCCCAAAAAGGGGCGTGGTTTCAATTGATTATAGAGTATGTCGAGTCAGCCTTCCAAATTGAAGGTGTTTGGTCATTGAAATACAGTTAGTGCAAAAGGGGTGTGTCATCGTGGTTTCAATCGATAGATCGATAATGGTAGAATGAAGAATGGGCGTGATCTTGTGACCTATCGTGAAGCTATCTAGTACCAGTACCTCTGTACAGTACCCTCCGTCATAGATTATATCAGTGAGGAATATAATCTATTCCTCTGTACAATAACGTAGTCTAAGCACCTTAAATAATCTTGTGGCGTCTATTATGCTGCTTAAAGAAAGTGTTGATACGGAAAATTAACGCCTCAATATGGTTTCATTGGATGAAGAAGAAGACAAGCAGCCTGATTGAAGATCAAAGAAAAGACAAGGTGCTGAGGGCACACACTCATCGGAACCCCAAAAGGCGCATCCCACTAGTGAGTTTGTTATTGTTACGTAAAATGGTGGCCATGCACTGCTTCGTTTGGGCTCTAGGCTTGCGACTGTGGTCAGTCAGGCAGTCAGGCAGTCAGGCAGTCAGGCAGTCAGTCTAAAATTCAAAGTTTTGGCGATTTTTAAAATTCTGTATCCGGCCACCTGTAAGTGTTTTGTTGTATTTAATGCTGTTTTATGTATTATATGGACTAGTACTATTCCGTAAAGGTGATTTTCGTCTCGTAAGATATCTCTAGGATGATTTTTAAAGGCAGGATTTGGGGCGGCGTGCGAAAATTTCACATGGATTCCTACTTAAACCATAGATAATATGTGTCAGTAGGTATATTATCTATGCTTAAACGGTAGCTATGACCGTACCGTTTGATAATGTATAAGAGGACTAGAAATTCAGATACTACATATTATTATTCATTACAAAATTATGAAGGTTATCTTATGTATGTTCGCTCACCATCACTTTGTATTTGTATCATACTGCCAGTTTGCTTTAATTGTCTCGAATGTAAGACCATAATTATCGTATTTACCTGTACATTTATACATAATTTTGGCACATAGCTCTTGAATGTAGAAATGAATGTAGATTACTTTTGAATTTCAAGTATATACAGTTTGGAATGCTAACAAAGGTATTATTATGTTTGTTCACAACATTGGTGGTATTAATTGTAAAGTATAAAGACAAGAAAAACCTTTGGGTGCAACTGTGTAACTTCCACAAGAATTGACATGACCATTTTTTTATGTTTGTTAGGCATAAACATATCATTCCATCATGAGTTTGGGAATAATACAGCATTTTGGTCCTAAAATAATTCTAGGTCATTCAAAAACAGAATCTCTAACTATTCTAGAGTATCTTGATCTTTTGCTGCCCTATTCAATGAAATTCAGTTTCCTAATTGTTACCAAGGCAGCTGCTTTCAGACTGGTTGACAATGTCTCAATGGTAGCTACTTACTTCCAGTACAAGATGGGCACCATTGGTATGGTTGGGATGGATAGGAACACAGATGTACATGTAGTTTCATACTCCCATGACTAGGAACTGGCTAAATGATGGTTTCTATGTGTCTCATAGTGCCTCAGACAATGAATTTATTTACTCATTCCATGATTTTGGTAATGACCTTGTGGGTACATTCATCCACATCATCCTCAACTCTCTAAAGTGTACAGAAACCTTGCTGGTATATTCTAACCATAATTTGTAATCACTTGAGTAGGGATGCAAGAGCTATTCTGGGAATGGTGGTGGGATTAAAAAACTGAAATAGCTTTTGAGTATATATGTTATCAAGATACTCTAATAGAGCAGTCACCTATTCTAAAAGAAGGGTTGTTCATTATTCCATTGTTAGTATCTTGCTTTCTGCAAATCTAGATTCAGCAATTTTTATTGCTTTAAAGAATTGCTGAATATTTGTCCACAAAAGCAGGCACTTGCCTAGACTGTGAGCTGTCTGTGGATCAAGTCATCACCTGGCCTGCAATTTATTTCTGCATATCACAGTTTTAGTAACATTTCTCTGATTTTCTGCTACACAGGCTTTCAGTAGTCCCTAGTGGGTTGACTAATAAAAGCAAAGAAAAGGTTACAAAAAGTTGAGAATTATGAGTACACTTTTGGAATTTTGAGAACATTTTCATTTTCTTGTACAATCTTGGTACATGCACAAACGCTACATGATAATAGTGTATCATTAGTCACTTCAGGTATACCATTCATATATTTTTACAGGGCAACACTACTGGAAACTTTACAGAAATAACAATAACTGGACTAACTCCATACACCAGTTACACTTGTACATTACATGCTGTCACTGTATCTGATGGACCAAAGAGTGATCCTATCACTGTGATGACAGCAGAAGAAGGTATGATAATGCAATTTCTAATTCATTTTAGAACATTTTATATCACCTAACAGCTCCCTATCCTCCTGTACTGGTTGAAGTGACAGCCGTCAATTCTGCTTCAGTTAACATACACTGGAATAAACCATCAGCGGTCAACGGAATTTTGACTTCTTACGCTATTTATTATTCAATAGACAACAATCCAGTGATAATGAAGGCTGTGCCTTTTAATGGAAGAGAAGTATGTACAGTGTTATGAAACTAGATTGTATGAAACATTCTCTGTGTCTATTCCAGACCCAAGAATATATTATTACTCAACTAAATCCTTACCAAATGGTCAATGTCACCATCACTGCTACTAATGGAGGTGGAACAAGTAGTCATAGTAATGAATTGTCAGGAAGAACAAGTGAAGCAGGTTGGTATAATTTTAAACCATCTGGTGTTATTTCTAAACATACCTGTTGATCCAGCTCCCGGAATAGTGAAGATTATTGGAGTTGCTAGTACATCTAATACTAGCGTTAATGTTGCTTGGATTCCTCCTGCTCCACCTAATGGAATTATTATACAATATGAAGTGATCTATTCAGAATATAATGATCCTGATAGTAGGGTAGCTAATTCAGTAACAAATAATGAAAATAATTTTATCATTTCACGATTGGGTAAGCTTTTACTGTATATCTGTACCAGTGGCTGTAATGTAGTTGCTGTTTATTTGTTGTATTTTATTGTTATACAGCAAAGCACTCTTTGCTATTCTACCGGCATGGGTGGCTTCAGGAATTTTGGTGACTAGTTTCCAGACTCCCTGTATACATCACATGTTGAGAAAAGCATGCTAAATCTAATAGGAAGATCTGAATCTGCTGGGGCATGCTCCCCCAGAAAATTTTTTAAATATTCTGTAGTATAAATTGCATCTGGTAACAATTTCACCAAAATATCTTTCAAAGCTGACATTTTCTCATAAGAAATTACTATGCTTGCTTCTGCTGGCTTGGTATTAGGGAAATGGGGAAGGCTAAAGACTAAAGGGGTAGTGGAATGTTAAGTTTAAAGCATGCAGTAGACATAGATGCAATTCTGTCATGCATGCCCAAAAAAATTCAAGCACTCCAAAATAAAATCTTTATATACTGTGTTGCTAGTACTTGCTACAGATATACTGTGTTGCTAGTACTTACTACAGATACTAATAGGCTGGTTGACTGTTCTATTAGACTAATTCAATTGGAACCTTTTGTACCTTTGTAAAATATATTTCAAGTGCTTGACACCAGTTCTGGAAATCCCAGAAATACCCCTGGAGCCACCCTTGTCACTATGACTTGGCCTGCAAAAACCAGATAAGCATGTTGGAAAAAACTGTCACTATCTCAGTACCGGAACTTGCATTACACAACCAATATCTAATTAAACCTTTAATAAGGCCAAAAATATTCATTAGTACATCGTGATGTTATTAAAACTGATATTTCATGAAAATCTGAAAACATAAGTACAACTACCCATGTGTATTGCTAAGGCATGAACGGAGAGGATTAATTTATGATGCACCTGTTACTTATTAACATTTTCACTGTGTTGGCTAAACCCAATAGGCTATGTTAATACAAAATTGTTTGTGGTGTTTGATATAACTACATGCTTTAATGTATGTAGCAAACTTGCTATTTATTTGCACTGCCACTTGTTCTCATAACACCAATATGAAGATATCATAGTTATTATGCATTTTTGCAAATAAAGTATGAACAACATTACATATTGCATTACCGTAATTTACTTTATTTTTGAGCAAAAAGATGTAATTTATGTAGTTTCGTGTATATAATTTACACTAATGACTGCTCTAATAGAGTATTTCAATCTTTTTGCAAAATTTTCGCATAAGAAATTTTCTTTGAATGTGAAAATTATTTCACAACAAAAAAAGCAAATTATGGTAATTCAAATTCATATGAAAAAGAATATGTGTTTTCTCAGATCCTGGTACTCCTTATGAAGTGGTAGTAGTAGCTTTTACCAGTGCTGGAAGAGGAGTAGAGACCTATGGATATGTGTTCTTTAGTGAAGAACTAACTCCACTTAAGCTACTGGAAAATGTTAAGCTGGAGAGAAGTGGTACATCACTTAACATTTCATGGAATCCTTTAAGTCTTTTTGAAGCCAGAGGATTTCCTGTTTACACAGTGACACTTGAAACATCTTCCAGTGATAATCGTGTTACAAGACAGTCTAATGATGGAGTAATAAGGGTGACCACTAATGAATCCAACATAATCGTAGGAGGTCTTGATCCTAAGGTGGAGTATGGTGTCACTGTTGCTGTGGGAACTGGTGCTGGGGAGATGACCACTGAACCAAGTTAGTATTATAGTCATACACCCAGCATACTAGGAATTATAACAAATCAACAGCCTTAAACAATCAAAGCCTGTCGTATTATCACGCCTCAGATAATGGCACAACAGAACAGTCACTCATACGCTACTTATTTCTACAGTGTAGTTCTCTCATCCTTGCTCTGGCTGCTTTTCTACAGTGGGTATATGGTATGCCCATTTTGTACAAGATTATGGCAACTTTTGCTTTGCTCAACAAATGCTATATATAGCACTGGGATTTTTTCGTGCTTCTACTACAGCATTTTGCTATGTAATAATAATGCAGAGGTCCTAAATGCTGTTGTCTCTGATATTATTTTCATGCTGATGTATATTGTGCTTGTTATATCATGTACAGTATACTTCTAAGATAACTTGTATGTGAACAGTGGTGCTAAATATATTTTTAGTTGTGCTGCCTGTTGAAGATTCTGACGATGACAGTTCTAATGATTTTGATTTTAATGATAACATGATATTTATTGCTCTACTTGCCACTTTTGCTGCTGTGGGCATTATTGCCACTGTTATAGCAGTCTATACCAGAGTAAAAAGCAAGAAACAGAAGGCTGCAATTCGGTAAAGTTGCATTTATACCCTGTGTTTTCACTGATACACATAACTATATACATTTTAGAAATGCTACTAATGGTGGTGGTGAAGGTGATCTTTCAGTGGAAATGGTTCAGCAGGATGCTACCATTCATAAGAATGTGTCCACTGACAGGCATACAGATGATGTACCTACAGTCAAGAACCCCATGTATGCTTTTGGAGTGACTAGCTTAGATGGCATTGAAGTGAAAGAAAACATTTACTCTTCTATTGAGGAAGCTCAAGAAACTCTCAATAGTGCTGCTGATCAGAGTGATGTTTAAACTATTTGTATATTACACAGCATGAAGTTTAGTTATTTACACACCTTCTCTATTGCAAAAATGCATAATTTATATATGCATGTAGCTACAAGTTTAGATTGTATATATAGAAATAAGTTGTAATGTGTAAAGCATGCATAAACAATGGTTATGCAACCAGCTGCAACATAGCTATCAGTTATGCATTCTGTTTTAGACAATGCTTAATAATTGTATTATTGTTGGAGTAGTGTGGTATAAGTAGAGTATTATGTATATAATATAGCTACATACAAATTGGTACCTTTCTTCCCATAGGCAGATCTACAGTAGGAAGGATGGGATTAACCATTATGAGACATAAACCATTCTTTCCCTTAAAATTATTTTAGCTTAAGGCCAGGCAAACTTGATTAATTGTTTCTCATCCCTGCTGCATCCCTTTTACTCCACTGTCTCTAATTTCATTATTGCTGTTATCCACTGCTTGAAGTTTCTTAGTTTACTAGAGTGGTATATCCCCAGTATATGGAACAGTTAATTGTTTGGAATTTTAGTAGCTTTTCAGTAAACCTGCATTCACTGATGTTTACTGAGAGTTTATAACTTAGTAAAACAATTATGTTCCATATACTTAAAGTTACTGACATTTTACTATCAGTATAACTGGGCACAACTACAGTAAAGCAGCTTAACAAATTAGTAAACTAAGAACCTTCAAGCAGTGATCGATCACATGCACATGTATTTTGATGCTAAGAAGGCTGGCATCATTTTACAGCACAGCAAATATCTTTTGCACCTTGTAAAACGCAAGTACTAGTTCTTATGAACAGACAGCTTGATTTGGAGTATTTTTTTAATAATGAATAATGAAAAATGACCTCCTGCCTGCATGGAAATCCGAATTTTTGTAGTTGAGAAACAAGTAATCTGGCCTAATAATTATAGTAGTGATAAATAACTGCTCAGGTAGTTGAGGCTGTGTCAGTGTCAAGTTTGCTAATATTGGTGATGCAGCTGAATCTAGGGACCCGCCATAGGCGGCGGAAAGGGGGGGGCTAGGGGGCTAAAGCCCCCCCTCGGTCTGCTGAGGGGGGGCTTAGCCCCCCCTCAGAATGATATCACACCGAATTATCTTTCTTGGAGTGGGGCTGAAAACCGTGATAAAGATCGAGATACTCTAATAGAGCAGTCACTCTAATAAAGTAGTCAGTGTGTAGCGAGCTATGTAAGGATTTTTATGTAGTTTATCAGCTAGAAATGGTAGCTGGTGAGGTGGAAAGCTGTTGTCAGTTGGTTGTGACCTTTTTTTTTTTTTTTTTTTTTTTTTTTTTTTTTTTTGGTCTCACCTTACCAAACTATAGAAATAAGTCTGGGTCAGCTCAGCGGAGCCCCCCCTCATATCAACTACTTCCTCCGCCGCTGGGACCCGCCGATTATGCTGGCATAATAATGAACATAATAGGTGCCTGAAAGCATTGAGCATAATGCTAGCATAATAGGCAGAAAACTTGTGCAATGCTATAAATTCTTGCTTATCAAAATACATAACCAACAAAAAGATCGATATACTCTAATAGAACAGTCAGTAACTCTAATAAAATTATCAGGTAGCTGACTGTTCTATTAGAGTATATCGATCTTTTCTGTGACATGCATTTTGACAAGCAAGGATTTACAGTCTGTGCTTCAACCACTTACTGCTTTTCCATAAAATGCAAAGTTACTAGAAATACATGGGAACTGAGGTAAAAATATTGAGCATAATTTGAGCATAATAGGTAAATATTGAGCATTAATTTAAGCATAATAGATAAATTTTTGAGCAGTGCAGCATAGCATAATAGGTAAAATAATGAGCATAATCGGCGGGTCCCTAGCTGAATCTTTGGTAAACTTTGATGCATAAAATGCACACTTATGTCATAAGAGTATTTACGTTTTCAAACCAAATTAGCTAACCATCACAAAAAGTACACATTGGCTTAATTATCATCATGCATTTGCATAACTCTTATCTATGAAATAGAATCATTTGGTAGAACAAGTCGGCATTACTAAAAAGACTTGATTTTTTTGTAATTATTACATCACGAATACTAAACTGCAATAATTAAATTGGGACATGTCATCACACTCACATTCAAGTAGCTATGATGAAAACAAGCGGGCAATGATATTGAAGAGAATGTAATAGCCAATGTGCTAACAAAAAGGTGTTAGAATTCATTGTAAAGCCTAAGAAACACCATTCCAGTAGTCCAGTCCAGTGTTTGTACCTTTCCGTATGTGTCAGTGTGCAGGGCCGCCCAGAGAAATTAAGGGGCCCAGGGCAAAGAGTTAAAGTGGGGCCCTTGACCCAAGTTGTAAGGTGAAGACCAAAAAAAAAAAAAAAAAAAAAAGGTCACAACCTGCTGGCAATGACAATAACTACCCATCACCAACCATATCTCCTTATCTATAAGCTTGCTACACTGCTCCTCTGAAGAATACTGTGACTGCTCTATTAGAGTATTTAGATCTGACTGCTCTATTAGAGTATATCGATCTTTAAACAGGTATTCAGGGGGCCCTTCATGGGGCCACCTGGGGCCCCTTTCAGGCTGGGGCCCGGGGAAAAATGCCCCAGTTGCCCCCCCTGTGGGCGGCCCTGTCAGTGTGTAGCTATAATACCATATTTACTGTATGTGTCACTGTGTAGTAACCGGTGTACATGTAACTGTGTAGCTACCAGCTACAATGTGTAGCTACCACTGTATGTGTTACTGTATAGCAACCACGTACTGTATGTCTCAGTGTGTAGCTACCACTGTATGTGTTACTGTATAGCAACCATGTACTGTATGTCTCAGTGTGTAGCTACCACTGTATGTGTTACTGTATAGCAACCACGTACTGTATGTCTCAGTGTGTAGCTACCACTGTATGTGTCACTGTGTAGCAACCACTGTATATGTGTCTCAGCGTGTAGCTACCATTGTATGTGTTACTGTGTAGCAATCACTGTATGTCTCAGTGTGTAGCAATCGGTGTATGTGTCACTGTACATGTGCTACAATGGTATGTGTGTATAGCAACCAGTGTACAGTGTCAGCGTGTAGCAACCAGTGTATGTGTCAGTGTGTAACTACCAGTGTATGTGTCAGTGCATGTAGTAACCACTGTATATGAGTGTAGCAACCAGTGCAGTGTAGGTGAGTGTAGCAACCAGTGTATGTGTCACTGTGTAGCTACCAGTGTATGTGTATGTGTCACTGTGTAGCTACCACTGTATGTGTCACTGTGTAACTACCAGTGTATGTGTATGTGTCACTGTGTAGCTACCACTGTATGTGTCACTGTGTAACTACCAGTGTATGTGTATGTGTCACTGTGTAGCTACCGCTGTATGTGTCACTGTGTAACTACCAGTGTATGTGTATGTGTCACTGTGTAGCTACCACTGTATGTGTCACTGTGTAACTACCAGTGTATATGTCAGTGTAGCTACCACTGTACATGTATGTGTCATACTGTGTAGCAGCCAGTGTATGCATGTATGTGTCACTGTGTGTATAGCAACCAGTGTATGTGTCACTGTGTAGCTGTACTATATTTGTTACTGTGTAGTTACCATTGTAAGTGTCACTATGTAATGTACTTAGCTACTAGGGAATGTATACCACTTGCATGTCATTGTTTGTAGCTAGCTACCACCTTTGTGTCAGTGAATAATGCTCACGTGTAGCTGATAAAGACTCATTGATAGCTGGTACAATACTGTGTGCATAATACAAATTTTTGAGGGACATAATTTCACAGCTGCTTGGTTTTATGCAAAATTTAATGATTATCAGAATTGCCTGAGTGAAAAACAAGTAATCATCAAAATTAAAACCACAAACATCCATAATTAGTTTAATATTCAGAAACGACACTCCTTAAAGCTTACATAATAATACAGCATAACATGTGTGTTATTGGGCTCACATGAACACAAACTGATTATAGTATCATTCCACATTACACCGTATCTTTGTAGCCATTATGTCAATTTAGCCCACTAGTTTGTTGTAACTATTTTAATATATACATCTTTGAGGAGACTATAGTGTCATAATATCTTGGTGATTTATCACAACTTCTGTAGGCTGTTAGCAGGAGCCCAATAGCACTACTGTAAGTGACAAGGCATGCAGAAAGGAAGTAACATGCTACAAATGCAGCTGGATGTATAACTCCATCTGTGCTCAGTAAGATGCTTCATGCTGATGTTATGGCTGCTGTTGTCATTAATATCATTAAAGTGAAATGGCTGTTACCCAACATTTTCACAATTGTATGATTCATTCATGACTTGTAGTGAAACAAACTAGTTATACAAAGCAACACAACATGTAAAAATCATATCTCACAAAAGTACGTACTACAGTGATGACATACTAGAAACCTTTTCAGACACACATACACACACAAAAATAGTACTGCAATATACAGCATCCAAAAAATGTGTTGACAATCTGTGCTACCTAGGGGTGTGACAGGATTACATGACTAGCATTACATGATCACTAACCTTGTCAAAATTGTCTCATGACCTAAGATATGCATTTAAAACTTGGCACCTGTCATTGCAATGCGTGATTGGTAATATTACTATGCAAACAAAATGCATTATAATGTTACACTACAAACACACTGTTACATGTGACACTATAGATAAACAGAAAAAATAAAAAGCAAAAATTGATGCTGTATACATAGTCATGCTCTCCAAATTCTACTTGGGGAAGGAGTTGTATGCCAAATGGGACTACACCATGTCTCCCTTACAGGTACCTGAAGTTCTACCTGAATTTCACCCTATGTTTGACACATAGGAAGTTGTCATTTATGCACATATACACACACTTTCCAAACCAATTACAGTATCCAGGCATTATATACTCTTGGTATGCACTATTACAGTGACAATCAAGGTACATGCCCCTCCCCAAAGCAATAATCATAAAAGACTAAGATCCTGTGTATCTACCCTATCATGTCCCTGTATAAACAGGTGTTGTATACATATTAATTTTTACTTGTTGTAATTGACACTGCCAATCCATCTATTTTAGTCTCTCTTTTAATTGCTGTCTTAATTGCCAACACAGGTTGTTGGTTGACCATCAATACATTTAGCATATTAATAATAATAATTCAGACCTTGATACCTTACAGCTCGCAGACTCGCAGTGATTTGACTCTGAGGATTAACTGAGTAGCTAGGCAGCAGATCCTGTGTAGCCATCTTATTGTCTCCAGTGTCTTCAAATAGTAAAGTAGTCTAGACTTCTTACTAGTCATGTCCAACTTATCTGTGAGAACTATAAGATTACATAATGATGTTCCTTGTTTATTGCCACAGGCAAATCATGATCACTGTTTCTTTTGCCTCAATTCATCAACCTGTCTTTCTGATGTTCTTTCCTCTTCAGCTCTCCTTCTGATGACATCTTGTGCTGAGCATTTCAACAGTTTCATCCTCTTAAAATCAGGCTCTTCATTTTCAAAAGGTATCATAAAACCTGAAGCAAACTTCTTGGATCTCTGCATGATAATCAATTTGTTGATTCCTTCTATAGTAGCATTTCTTAGCCAGAATTCCTGCTGCTCAACATTTCTGCAAAAAAGCTAATTATAATCACACTTGTTTCTTGCTTTAGCCTGGGTGTTGGACATACAAACTTGCCTCAGCTAACATCTGATCTTCTCATCCTCATCCATATCATTGGGGTCAGGTCTGACTGTTTTCATCAATATTATTTCTCTTGGACAAAGCTTCCTTAGAACACCAGAGTCCTCTTTTTTCTGCTGCATTTTATCCAACAAGAACTCATAGCGCTCTGAACACTGGACTGGAGTTCTTCCAACAATTGGCCCAATGGTACACCACATATACGGCATCAACTTGACAAAGTGAAGCAATTTCTCTTCCTCTTCTAAACTTTTTTAATACTGGGATTGAGTCATTCATACCATTTAGTAGGGCTGGGCGGTATTGGAGTTTCGCTTCACGATATATCGTGCAGAAATATATTACGATATTACTATTTATCGCGGTTATTAAAGATGACTGCTATATTAGAGTAGCTGACTGCTTTATTAGGGTATCTCGATCCTAGCTGACTGTTCTATTAGAGTATCTCGATCTTTGTAAAAAAATTTGACTAGCTAGTACTAGGTCCTTGTTTGCAGTAGTATCACGTGATTATTTGAGGTGCATTATAACAACCTTAAGGGCTTAATAAGCTGTCACAAACACTAAAAATCGTAATAATATCGATATCGTGATATTATCGTTTCACCGAAATCTACGCGATACAGATATCGTTTCATTGCAATACCGCGGTATTACTATAATACCGAGAAACCGCCCAGCCCTACCATTTAGTTCTTGACTGTTTTGCCACAATTCTAGATCAGTGGTTCAAAGTGTACCATATGACTGCAAACTTCACAATCTCACCATCCATGTTTGTCCAAATTCCTCCTTTAATGAAAGATGTTGCTACACCAGATCCAGGTGCTACAAATGCTTTCCTCTCAATGTTATAATTATGTCAACTGAACATCAATACTGTACCCTAATAGGACAGTCACTGCATATGTGACCGGATTTGCGAAAAGGTACCTTTTCCACACATTTTACATACCAGCAAACAAAATCATGTAACATTTGACTCCATAATTATACTGATTAACTTGCACTTAGTACCAAAATGTAGCCAGATACTGTAGCTACACACATGGAAAAGTTCAGGGAATTATATGCAATGATCAAAACGTTATGAAGCTTCAAAGTTCAAAAAATGGGTCAAATTTTGTGTGTGAAAAAGGTACCTTTTCGCAAATCCAGTCACATATAATGTTGGAACCTGTCACCAACTTTATTGTATATTAAGGCCAAGAAATAGCTGGAAAGTGACTGGCTTAGACAGGTTCCACAGCATGGTGCTAAAAATTGGAAGTTTTCATGTTGTGTATATACTATTATTGTCCTTTAGGTTGACATAAACTGCTGTGAAATCACCACTGCAACTGATCAATGCAAACCAAATTTATACATACAATGTCTGATGCTTGTGCCCTGCAGAACCCCTGCTCCATACACATACTTACCACTGTAGTGTGATCCCATTGGACCTCACTGGATATCACATATATCTCAAATGAGCTACATCAAATATATCTTGGACATCAGCAAAAAGATTCTTATTAAGTTTGCAATATAAACACTGCCTAGCTAAATTAGACTTTGCTTATAAAATAAAACTCACTGTACAACATAGTGATTTGATTTATTGTTTTAAACTCCACAGTCAGCTAGAGCCATTCTTCCTTGCAGGAGTGACAACATACAGTAACACTAAAGTACACAGTACAAAAATTAGCTAAATACACAATATAAAAATAGTGGTTATGCCCTTATAATATACTTAAGACATGTAGTGAGATCACTCTATTAGAGCAAAATCATTACATAGACTGTAAACTGCTCCATCGTATATTTAAAACAGACATTCGAATTAAAAAGATAATTAAATTCATCACGTAAGCACATTTGAAAAATATCACACACAGTTTAAAATATTTAACTTCTGAGTAATATCTCATACTAGCACAGAAAATAGGCCTGCATGTTTATACTACAGTTGATTTGAATTGTTTAACAGTAGTAGATTTAGTATTAGGATCACTAGTAGCTTTGGTAGAGACATCAGTAGGTTCGTTGGTAGAGACATCAGTAGGTTTGTTGGTAGAGACATCAATAGGTTCGTTGGTAGAGACATCAGTAGGTTCGTTGGTAGAGACATCAGCAGGTTCTTTAGTAGAGACATCAGTAGGTTTGTTGGTAGAGACACCAGCAGGTTCTTTGGTAGAGACATCAGTAGGTTCGTTGGTAGAGATACCAGCAGGTTCTTTGGTAGGGACATCAGTAGGTTTGTTGGTAGAGACATCAGTAGGTTCGTTGGTAGAGACATCAGCAGGTTTGTTGGTAGAGACATCTGTAGGTTTGTTGGTAGAGACATCAGTAGTTTCGTTGGTAGAGACATCAGTAGGTTCGTTGGTAGAGACATCAGCAGGTTCGTTGGTAGAGACATCAGTAGGTTCGTTAGTAGAGACATCAGCAGGTTCTTTAGTAGAGACATCAGTAGGTTTGTTGGTAGAGATACCAGCAGGTTCTTTGGTAGAGAAATCAGTAGGTTTGTTGGTAGAGACACCAGCAGGTTCTTTGGTAGAGACATCAGTAGGTTCGTTGGTAGAGACATCAGTAGGTTCGTTGGTAGAGACATCAGCAGGTTCGTTGGTAGAGACATCAGCAGGTTCGTTGGTAGAGACATCAGCAGGTTCGTTGGTAGAGACATCAGCAGGTTCGTTGGTAGAGACATCAGTAGGTTCGTTGGTAGAGACATCAGTAGGTTCGTTGGTAGAGACATCAGTAGGTTCGTTGGTAGAGACATCAGGAGGTTCGTTGGTAGAGACATCAGCATGTTCGTTGGTAGAGACATCAGCAGGTTCGTTGGTAGAGATATCAGTAGGTTTGTTGGTAGAGACATCAGCAGGTTCTTTAGTAGAGACATCAGTAGGTTTATTGGTAAAGACACCAGCAGGTTCTTTGGTAGAGACATCAGTAGGTTTGTTGGTAGAGACATCAGTAGGTTCATTGGTAGAGACATCAGTAGGTTCATTGGTAGAGACATCAGCAGGTTCGTTGGTAGAGACATCAGCAGGTTCATTGGTAGAGACATCAGTAGGTTTGTTGGTAGAGACATCAGTAGGTTCGTTGGTAGAGATATCAGCAGGTTCGTTGGTAGAGACATCAGTAGGTTCGTTGGCAGAGACAACAGCAGGTTTGTTGGTATTGACATCAGCAGGTTTGTTGGTAGAGACATCGGTAGGTTTGTTGGTAGAGACATCAGTAGGTTCGTTGGTAGAGACATCAGCAGGTTCATTGGTAGAGACATCAGTAGATTCGTTGGTAGAGTCGTCAGCAGGTTCACTGGTACCATTACAAGATGGTGGTATTTCTAGTCCATGTTTAATTCTTGACAATACTGTGTGAATGGTATCCTTTGTGTCAGGGTGTCTGACCAAACACATAAAGCCATGGGGGTAGGTATGGTACTGCATCCAGTGTAACCAGTTTACCCAGTTTAACCAGTCGCTTGGCAATTTCAATACCATCGTCCATCAGAGGATCAAGTCCAGCAATCTGTGAAGGGAAGATTATTAAACAGAGTTTATGTAAATGTACAAACTTTTAGTTAACCGACTGCTTTATTAAAGTATTTCAACTGTGTGTTCAAATAGAGTAATTTGTAAGGTTTTTAGATAAAAGCGTAAGCATTTTTTCTTCAGTAAGGGAACTAAGACACCAATATGAGAGACCAGGCAATTATTTTCCTTATGGTCTGGATGTGACCCCACTCCTGGCTTATAATTTGAATGACATTTTTATACCAGTGCATACATAAGCCACAACATGTACAAAAATATAGTCATAACACTGACCATACACACGTACACACTACATCCTTACTATTACACATAATATACGTACAGTATATTGTATCTTTGAAGGTGTGCTAGACAAGTACATTACTTACCACAACACTGACTGGAGGTAGTTCACGTAGGATATCATCAGGTGCTAACAGTGGAGACACCAACATGTCACAAGAGGTTGGGTGATCATCAAAAGTGTTCATTACCTGCCAACATGGACCACAATCAATGTACTAGGGATGCCACGACATAGAAATTTTTATGTCACATGTCATAGAGGTTTATGTCACGACATGTCATATGTCACGACATAATTAACGTTTCACAACTGAAACTGTTACTTATGAAACTGTATAGCTATTTTGATTTAAACATGCAAAAATATCAACTTAAACATCAGTAATATTAATTATGACATCAACAACCAACATTGCTCATACTTATTTGTCAATTTTTCTTATATTTATTGTATCAAATTTGATCAAAATGAATGGAAAAGTATGCATTATTAGGAGATATTTATGTCATGACATAAAGAAGCCTATGTCATATCATATCATGAAGCTTTATGTCATGACATGTTGTATGTCACGACTATCGTGGCATCCCTACAATGTACACTACGCAGTATATGCTTCAAGTGTTAAGCATGGAATAAAGGCAAGACATTCAATTAGATATAACATCAAGAGGATAGAATCAATGGTTAATGCTGACATGTTTGGTTTGTGGTTTACACACTGTTGGTTGGTTGCTAGGTGAACATACATTCTTTACTAAATATAGTGACCATACATGGTACTAATATAACTACAAAAAAAACAGGTACAAGCCCACAGTAAAACTACAGTGAAAACTGTCTAAAGACTAGTAAAGAGGTCACCTTTGGGCCAGTCATAACAGACCTGTATAGGGAGGTGGTTGCCTAACTCAGCATCATCCATAATACATAGGTTCCAGGAACTTCTATATATTATTATACCAAAGTGTAGTTACACATTCACTTAGCAGTACACCACTTACGTAACACACATGAGCAAAGCAGGAAGGATGACCAACAAGAGCCAGATAGAGCTGACTAGGCTGATTTGCTACAAAGTCTGTGAAGCAAAAGCAGTAAACTCACCCTTTAACCTTTGCACCATAAAACCAGTGAGCTAGTAATTGCACAATCATTAGTCTGCAGATCGCTTGGTGACTTAATCAAATGGGGAGCTTTAAATTAATTTTAATTAATATAACACACAAAGTTACGCGTTCCTCCATACTTGAAAATTAATTTGGTCCTCGAAGGGTTATCCCTTCGAGGACCAAATTAATTTTCAAGTATGGAGGAATGCGTAACTTTGTGTTATAAGGAAGGCAGTGGTCTTCTGTTAAATGAAGACGGATTATTGTTTGGCATTGACTAAATGGTAATTTCATACACAACAATAATATCATAACAGTTTCATTCTACACAAAACAGTACTTGTGATATGAACCGATGAACGGGCGATGTCATCTCCACTGAACATCCGCTTCAGTATTTCTTTATCGCAAATTCATGAGGTAGTCCGTGATATTTTGTATACAAATCAAATCACCATCACATGTTGAGTCCGATGGCGTTTAGTTTGATGTGCTAGGACAAAGTACTATCGAGATATGGTCGATCAAAGTAGCAGGTGTAGAGTAATGGCAGATGATAATGGAAGAGCTACCTTTTCTTGGCAGCTTAGCTGCAGAGATTCTCTTCAAACAAAGCGATACTTGGTGTGATTTTGTCAGGAATTTCATGGTGAGTATCGTGGTGTTAGTGAATTCTTTCTATTGTGTACTGATACGTAAGTAGCTATAACAGCTTAAGGTTACGGAATAGTTTTAAATGCGTGGGCGGAACAAATTACAAACCTGCTTTAAACCAAGCAGGGATAAATAATTTCAACAACTGTGTTGTGTTAGCAATACAACTAATTGTGCTTGTTTGTTTTTACTACAGAACAACGACTGTTCTTGGGTGTGTGGTCTACAATAGAGCGATGTTTTATAAAAATGCACCGCCAAAAACCAGACTAACAGATTACTGAATCCTTATAATTTCAACACAAGTGGCTAAACAACTAAAATATCTAGGTCCTGTGGAAGCGATTTTTTAAGTTACTGGTAGTATAGACGTTTTATTGAACTTTTAGTAGTTTTTTCGGGTGAAACAAGCTCTTTGAAGGCTTGTATCCGAGTCACTGGGGAGAAACATGCCAAAAACGCTTCCACAGGACCTAACAAATTTAATATACAGTATCACTATGCCCCAGAAAAGCCAATAGAGCCTACAGCTTTTGCTGTATTTGGCGGCGGAAAACATGGTAGTGACAGCTGGAGCTGAGCGTAAGGGCTGGCTTACTTGTGTTACTACAACAAATTGTAGTGTTCCACCTGCCTCAAACTACACTGTAGCTACATAAAAACATTAAATATGAAGGGCTTCACCTTCATTTAAAACTTTTCACACTGCTAGACTGGTTTTATGGGCTTCTCAAAAAGTATCGATAGGCATTCAAACTTTTGAATGATTGCCCGTGACTATACCATAACCTTAAATCATCCCATGTACTTGCATCCAATATATTGGATTTTGGTCTTCGAAGGGTTAATTGCGTGGTGAAAAGCCGTGTTACCAACAAACTAGCTGTTAGTTTATCTAATAGAAAACAACTATGAGTAATAAAGCATTTGTTGTGCGACAAAGAAGCATGAATTAGTACAGCTAGTTTACTCACCATCATGGTTTTCTATGGCCGCTTTGTGAGTGGCCCTTTGTATAGCAAAGTTTTTATTGAGACTGCAAAAGTTGGATGTTATACATGTTATCGAGGTGACCACTTAATGCTATTTCTTTACAAACTGATTGGGATCAGTTACCTGTCTTAGCACAGCTGTTATGCTGAGGTGACCAGCCAACTCAGGTGACTTTGAAGTGACTGATATAACAAGTCCACTACAAAATGTCAATGCTACTGTTACGGTCATTGGTAGCTATATATGGTACTGTTCAATGCAACGTCGTCTCGCAAGAGTGTAAATGATTTAAAAACTTGCTAATCAAAGGGCATGGCACCCATTTCACTTGCGAGTCAGTATTCACCCCAAACGAAATGGGATGACTTGCAAGCAAAATATGTGCCACGGCCTTTACTCAGTGAGTTTTTTTTAATCATTTGCACTCCTGTGAGACGACATTGCATTTGAGCACTACCGCATATACAGGTACAAAATCAACAGCATTACTGCATGCATAACAATGATGGGAAATGCTTTACAAATGTTACGATGATAGTACTGGACAGGACATTAATATGGTCATCTCACCTGTGAAATCAATCCCTCAACCTTGTCACAATTATGTTCTCCACTACTAGTAATACCACTGGTGACATTGCTGGCACCAGCAGAAGTATCTCTAGTAGATGGTGGGCTCAAAGATGAATCGATGTCACTGTGGAACTTTGGTTGGCCACTACTGGCTGACATGGTGTGTCTCCTCCTGCTACACTCACTGAATGGCACTTTACCCCTAGCAAGCTTTATGTCATTCCTAACAGTTTTCCACTTTTCAAAATCTTTCTTGCACGGGACATTGTCAGTGTAAGCATTTAGACAACTGATCAACACTCCAATGGGCAGTACAGGGTCCATCACACTTAGTAATCTTGATGAAGAGATTTCAGTCTTCACCAATGTGGTAGGATAAATGGGTACAAGCAGGTCAGGTAGTCGAATACCTAACTCCATTAGTTTCAGTGTCATCGTGAGGAGCATGTTTCCACCAGCAGAGTCTCCAGTGACCACAATACGTTCCCCAGTTGTACCAAGTTGCTCAAAGTGATGTAGTTCCCAAGCGTAGGCGTAAACACAGTCATCTACACCTTGAGGGAAGGGTGCTTCAGGAGCCAGAGAATAATCAATTGAAAGGATTGGAATATCCAAATCTCTTGCCCAAGAATGGAGATAGAACTACAATAAGGAAAATGTTTCTTGTAATTGTTAGCTTACAATATACTACAGCTTAATATTTCCTTCTACACACTGTACACACAACGTACCTCGTGAGACAATGATGACTGTGCTACAAATCCACCTCCATGTAGGTGGATCAACAGCCCTCTAGCAGCTGGTTTGATCAACTTCTTTGAAACATGTTTCTGTACATGAATAATTGATAAAACACTTAGGTTGGCTAAATGAACACAACATGGGTACATAGCATGGTCTAGACAAAGCATAAACTCTGTATACACTTCACATCACAACATAAGCACACATACCGTAAACCGGGTTATTTTCGTGGATGAAAATATTCACGAGTTAAATTTTCATGTAAATAAACAAAATTTTCATAGGTGCCTGGACCCACGAAAATATTTTTACATGAAAATTTTGTCATGCTGAAAATATAACAATTGTGTATTGCTGATTGATAGACTGTTCACTATTTTACCGTTCTTTATTTACAGGCACAGCAAGGAACAACACCTACAGCAGTGAGCAAGCCCACGCAATGCTAACAAGTTGATCATGTGATTGGTCATGTACAACTGTATGCCCAAAGCCTACGTTTGAGATCAACTGTTGTGTACGTGGATATCATGTATATCATCGACTATGGACTACTACAGTTGGTGAAAATCTTACCTGCACAAGAGAACCTACAAATGAGAGTGATGGATATGCAGTAGCTAGACATTATAGCTAAAACATTTAAGTATTGAACAAGTTCCTCGAAAATGTCTCATGTTTGTTCGCTGTTTCTTCGAAGAGGAAGTAGTATTACTTGTTTAATAACTGGAACACTAGTGGACTTATCACAGGGTGGGATGGTTACTAACGTGCCGGTCAAAAATAACACATGCAAAAAAATTTGATGTTTGTTTATATTCATGTGTTAAATTTTCGTGGATGTAGCTAACCTTGAAAATTTATTACCATTGAGAATAACCCAATTTACAGTACAAATAAGCATACAGTACATGCTTGTGTATATTATGCATGTGATAGGTACTAATATCTGTGCAGGTAAATAATCCATTTATTATGCACATATCATGGCCACATTGTACCAGAAGACTATCAAACAGTACGGTAGTACCGTTTAAGTAGGGATTGCCTTGAAAATGTTGCCCGTTGCCCAAAATTCCACCTTTAAAAATCATCCTAGAGACATTTTACGTGACGAAAATCACCTTTACGGAATAGTACTACTCCATATAATATATAAAACAGCACTAAATATAACAAAACACTTACAGGTGGCCGGATATAGAATTTTTAAAAATCACCAAACCTCAAATTTTAGTCTCACTGCCTTACTAACTGACCACAGTCACAAGGCTAGAGGCCAAATGAAGCAGTGCATGGCCACCATTTTATGCCACAATAACAAACTCATCAGTGGGATGTGCCTTTTGGGGTTCCAACGAGTGTAGGCCCTCTGTACTTTCTCTTTTCTTTTATCTTCAATCAGGCTGCTTGTCTTCTGCATCCAACGAAACTATATCAAGGTGTTAATTTATATCAAGACTTTCTTTCAGCAATATACATAGATACCACAGAATTATTTCAGAGCTGGGATTTCAGAAGCGCTTCACTCCTGGTGCTACTATAAGACTAGATATCTGCATTGGGATCATTTTCGCGATAGATTCGCCACCACACCCATCAATTACAGATCTAGGTGGAATAATATTGATAGAGTATGGAGACCATGCCTCTTAACAATCTAGCTGTTTACTTAACAGTAAACAAAATGACCTCACCTCTTATTGGTCTAGCTAGCTGCACACCTCTTGGCTGACTTGAGATACTCTAATACAACAGTCACGTATGATATTCTAATAGAACAGTCACAAGTTCATTGTAGCTAGTTATGCTACACAACAAAAAACTAAACAAACTAGTAGTTTAAAAATTGTAAATTTAAAAATGAAGTAGGGATCCAGCTATGCAACAAAAAGTAGTGAAACAAGAGAAGAATGATGATATTACAGCATAGCTCAGTGGGAAAGTCCATACTTTGGCACATTAGCTTAATTATTTTGCTCAATGTCAAAGTAGGGACTTTCCCACTGAGCTATGCTGTAATACTATCATTCATCTCTTGTTTCACTACTTTTTATTGCATATAGCCAGATCTCTACAATTTTAAATTTACATTTAAAAAAAAATACTAGTATTAATGTATGAAATGCACTTGTGACTATATAGTACACAGATGTACAGCATGTCTATTACACACAAGCAAAGCCTAAGAAAGTCACACCTATCTAGTAAAATGTCGCTGACAAATCCTCCAAAGGGAGGAACAGGACTAGTACGGCTGTCTCGTACAGGTGAAGGTGTGTGCACCTCTGGGAAGGGAGCAACCTTTTTATTATTTATGTGAGACATGGACAGTTGCTCAATTTATTCCATATTCCCATTAATACAACTGGGTAGAGCAATGTAAGTAAAAGCAATGCAAGTGAAATATCTTGTTTAAAATACAACAGTGGCAACAGAGCATCACTGAGCATAGAACTTTGTTTATCAGCTACACACCCTTACCACTTAGCTGAGCTGCCTCACACACACACATGCACACGTGTGCGTGTGTCTACAATACAATCACCTCACTAACTTTATGGCCTATTCTCACGGTGTGGGAGAGGTAGAGACAGTGTATAGAGTGTACTCCATGATGGCCACTAGAGGGAGGCTTCAATGTGAAGTTCGATGAACAATGTGTAGGAGCTTCAACATTAATATCATCAGCTGGTATCACTATTTCATCCCTCATTGCTGTTGCTGGTGAAACTATATTGACAAGACTCTGAAATGAAAATGACAATCCAATAACAACATGTGGTACCACAATAGTAACTATTGTACATCACTGCATAACACAACTGCTAAAGGTTAAACAGTGTTAAGTTGTTAAACCATTTGTTTATGGGACACAGGTTGAGTAAACAACTACACAATACAGTTAACATGATCACTATGCATACATAGTGGTATTCATTATAAAGTACAAGTTCTATAAACAACCAACAGCTGGTGACATATGTAGCAGCCAGAGACTATTCTAGATCATATGTACTAGCAGGGTAGCAGTGGCAGTTGAGGAGCAGCAGTATCACTGGTTTGTGTGCAGTGCAGAAAAAAAATCTCCCCTCCCCCTAAAAGGTCCCTTCCATTTTTCCTTTCTACTAACTCATAGTACCAAACCATGATTGGTTACCATCAGTGTTGGGCAAGTTACTTTGTAAAAGTAACTAGTTACATATTACATATTACTTGCAACAGAACTATTTAGTTACAGTTACATATTACCCATAAAATAAAGTAACTGTAATAATATTACATATTATATTACTTTGTGTCCACAGCCTTAAGCTGTCACATGTGAAACTACCACCTTATCACGTGACATGATTGCATTGTTGGACAATGTACAAATCTTGGTTATAAGTAAGAAGCTAGTGAATAAGCTTCATTCAATAGGCCTCGTTACTCCATTGTGGTTAGGCGTTACTCAGAGGATTACTAACGAGATTAATAACTTCGTTACTTTTAGTTATAATATTACGTCATATTAGACTCGTTACAGTAATTATATTACTTAGGTAACGCGTTACGTTTGTAAGTAAAGTATCTTGCGTTATATTACCTGTTTTCATAGCGTATTTCGTTATATTACTTTGTTACCACAAAAGTAATAATATTACGTAACGCATTACTTATGTAACGCGTTACTCCCAACACTGGTTACCATGACATGTTGTTGTGCTGCAGCATGAATCAGGTACACCCAAAGGACCTTACTAGTTATGTGAGACATGGACAGTTGCTCAATTTATACCAGATTCCCATTACCAGGTAGACTACAGCAACGCAAGTAAAATTTCTTGTTTAGAAGCATTTGCTGGTTTGTTTAACTATGAATTGCAATTATTTCACTATATTTTAGGATACAGTATAGCAGGTTTTTATAGCGAGGAATTCATTTTAGTGTTTGGGATCATTCACTAAAATTTAATTTGCAAGTATTTTGGTACCGTGATAATAACATCATCACATGATTTAGTCTAAGGTCATAGCTTAATTACTAAGCACTCTGGAAAGATACGTTTTTGCCCAGTTAAAGCCAGGGATAAAGTTGAACTGAAAACTGAAGTGGTTATGTGCTCAAGATAAACACTCTAGAAAGACGATTGAAAGTACTTGAAGTACACTTATGCTGCATGAGAAATACAGCACTTGGGATAGTCTCGAGACACTTTTATTGAGTTGAAATATTACCTTATTATGCTATGGTGTCTGGGATTTTAGGTATGTAGAAGAAAAATCTATGCATTATTTATGTCTAGCACTGTGTGTGTGTGCGTGTGCATGTGTGTGTGTGTGTGTGTGTGTGTGTGTGTGTTAAGAAAAATAATATAGTACTAAAAAAAAAATTACATAACTAAATTACCAGACTCCACAATAAGAAATGCCACCTCAATAAATGTCATACAATTTTTTAAAACTGCAGCCATTACTAAACACACACACACACACACACACACACACACACACACACACACACACACACAATCTTGTTACTCTTATTGTATGGTGCTCGTTGATGGACCAGAATGCCTTAGTGAACTGCACATCACAGTCTTGTGTAAGATCAGCAAACTTCACCCCCCCTCCTGTTAGGGAACATCAAATAGTCAGTACCATTAAGGGCACTGGACACCATCTTCAATATCACTCCAGTCTTGTGGGATAGCTCATACCAACTATCATAAGATGCCATCCCTACTGCTAGTGCCTGTAGTACTGGCCTCAGGTATGATGAGGTGTACTAGAAGGAAATGGAACTGTGTGTAAATATTTGTATTATTTATTGTTAGTGTTCCACCGACAATCGGATCAGTATCATATCGGAGTCGATATTGGGCTTTTGGTATCGATCGGTATTGGTTATTTAGGATTCCGATACTGATTAATAGCCACTTGCGCCAATCGTCACAATCATAAGTTATCATCATAAATGCTATGCTAACAAAACATGTGGTATAACAAGTTGGAAATAGTGTTGAGCATTATTCTAGCATAAAAGGTGTAGGAATTGCTTTGTTAAACATTGAGCAACTGCTACTTACTATGTTCGCATGAAAAAGATCGAAATACTCTAATAGAACAGTCACTGCACAATAACATATTCTAATAGAGCAGTCATGCATAGCTAACTTGAGAGGTATGTAAATTGTATGACAATTATCGGTATCGGTGAAAATTTATTGCTAGGTATCAGTATCAGAACAGTAGGTATTTTTCTGTATCGGTGGAACCCTATTTATTGTATGTAAACAATAAAATCATTTAATGAAGTCATAACCTTTTATGGTTCAAAGTCCACTACACAGACTTCTCTCAGTCTGTGGCACACATCAAGCACATAGGCATAAATCACACTACAATTCACATATCAGCATTACAACCCTCACCTGAAATCCTAGACAACGACCATAGAAACAGTCACATTCAACATCATCAGATATTGCCAGCCTTTTCAACACTGTGGCAATTTCACCATCACTGAAGACTGTCCCTTCATTGCCCCGCTCTTTGGCGGCTAACTATTCTGCATACTGCAACATCAACTTCACTCCATTCAAAACTAGTACATTGGCTCGCAAGTTATCCACAAAAAAAAAACCATCCTCCATGCCTCTTGTCCCACTGTCTCGCTTCATACAGGAGATTGCTTAGGGCGCTGTGGTATACGTACAGCAAACTGCGAAAGTCGTTTCCCTTCACACGTTCTCCATCGGGGTAGACCAAGTCAAAGACCTCCACGGGGCCGTGGCTTGTTCCAGAATTTTCTTGCCGCGTTTAAACACTAGCTGTCATGAATTTAGGGTCAATATCTCCGTGTCTATCGCTGTAGTACTGTATCCACCTATCAAGAAGTGATTCCAAGGTCTGGTAAGTAGTGACGAAGTCAAAATCATACAGTTTCGCAGTTGATGTTGCCATTTTTCCAAGATCACACGCATCAAACCTCAAAATAGCACGAACAGGAAATTACGTAAGGGAATTGTCCCAGGGGAGAACCCTATGCTGACAAGGCAAATAATCCGCCGGTTATAAGCTTTCCTATGGACGAATTTCGACGAATTTAAGGTAATTGATCGACTTATTACAGCTCGCAACAATCAGTCATCTAGTCTAGCCGAAATGTCAGGTCTTGGAGCAACGTTTAACCCAATCTCGTTCGCTGAAGGACGATTTCGTCGAGCCTACATGGGAACGTGGACAAAGCCGTTATCAAAGATAGGGCAATGGTGCGTTGTAAAGAAATCAAAAGAGACCTTTACATGGAAAGAAAAAGACTGGGATACAACAAAAGCAGTGCAAGAAGAGGCACAAACCTTTGCTGATGAGTTCAACAACCATTTCCGAACGAATTATCCAATTCGATTTACCGAAGTTAATGTCCTTCAAGTTACGTCCGTGCCAAACCTCAAGGATGCCCCAAAACTCAATGAATATGTTGTTACCGAAGATTACATAGATGGGGAATTCAAGAAATGGTGCAATAATTATGGATATGTTTCAGAAGAGGCCAAAACCACTGCTCCATCGATGCCAGCCTTCATGCACTGGAGCTGGTATCATACCAATGGCCAGATGATGATAGCTGATTTGCAAGGGGCAAAGCTGACCAACAGTTACCTGCTCACTGACCCAGTTATATTGTCTGATGATGACCAGTTTGGCTGCACTGACACAGGGGTTGAAGGAATGTTGATGTTCTTTAGGACTCACAAGTGCAACAAATTTTGCTCATCCTTACCTGCACCAACCATCAGTGATTTTATTGGAATAATTCCACCATTCACACTTTCCATGTGCAGTGTAGCTATGCCATCTGTGACTAACTGTACGGCATACCAACAGGAATTAAAGTTAACAAGGCCAGTCAAGAATGCTGTGCTCCGTACTTTCCGGAATGTTGCGGCAAGAATACAACATTGAACAATAATGATATCAAAATAATTATAGGATTTTATGGTGATGTAGCTGATGTCTGAACATTTTTAAGGACACTATAGTAACTGTACTGGTTTTATTTGTTGGTGTACAATGATGCAAGTGAGATAATTAAATGGAAAAACGTGGCAAAGTGCATACATTACAGCAAGACATGTGACATAAAACATATAACTTATCTATACACCAAGTATATGTCCAGAAGTTTCCTCTCACCAAGCTGAATCTCTAAATGAGTGTCATGCTTATTTTCCATGGCATGATGTATCAGTTCAAATATTGCATAGACGGAAATGTGTAAATTGATGAAATAATGCTTTAAATGCTAACAGATTATTAACTTAATATCCAACTAGAGACTGAGATGCAATGAGAAAAACTGTTGAAACTGTTCAACTATATGGCCATCAACTGGTATGACTAGTACCAGTGTATTTTATGTATAATACAGAGGTACTATGCGTAACTATGGGGCAGATAAGTGTACTAGCCAGATTTGTGTATAATTACTCACAAAGAGGTTCAATGAGAAATATCAAATTAATATACAATTGATAGACAGAATTAAGTATTTGTTATGTGACGATTCTTGTATGTTGAGCATGTCATCCAGTGGCTTATTCTTCAAAGATCAGGTTTTAACATTTGATGACTGTCATATATCACTATGTAATTATAATCTAATCTCAAACAGCCAAGCTGTAAAAAAAGTGTGCAGCCCTCAAAAAGGCTATGGTGAAAAAAGATGTGAAATCCAAGGTAGCGGCCAAGAAATGGCTGTGATGGTAGGTTAATGGTAAAAATTTAATAACGACAATTCAGGTGAATTTTTGTGCCGCTTGGTCTTGGCACAAAATTCACCTCAATTGTCATTGTTAAAATTTTTACCATTAACCTACCATCACAGCCATTTCTTGGCCGCCACCTTGGATTTCACATCTTTTTCCACCATAGCCTTTCTGAGGGCCGCACACTTTTTTTACAGCTTGGCTGTTTTGGATTAGATTTCATTTCTTTTTGTATTTGTATACCCCAAAGTATGGCTGGCTTTGGGACTTTTTTAACCTATGTTTTTTCTTTACTACAAGAAAAAGAAAAGATGAAGTAGATGTACTTTAAATATTTTATCAGTAAATGTACAAATTACATATATAATACATATATCGATTACAGAAATCTCCATGGTGGTTTCTTTGTAACAACTGAACACTTTACAAGGTGACTTCTTCTAGATGCTCTCTCTACAGGGTGAATTGATTGTAGCTAAACGATCTACAAGGTAACTTCTTCTAGCTGATCTCTCTACAGGGTGATTTGTTTGTAGCTGAATTCTGTACAGATGATTTGTTTGCAGCTGAGCTCTTTACAGAATGGTTTCTTTGTAGCTGAACTCTACATGGTGCATGGTTTCTTTGTAGCTGAACTATCTACAAGGTAACTTCTTCTAGCTGATCTCTCTACAGGGTGATTTGTTCGTAGCTGAATTCTGTACAGGTGATTTGTTTGCAGCTGAGCTCTTTACAAAATGGTTTTTTTGTAGCTGAACTCTCTACAAGGTAACTTCTTCTAACTGATCTTTCTACAGGGTGATTTGTTTGTAGCTGAACTATCTACAAGGTAATTTCTTCTAGCTGATCTCTCTACAGGGTGGTTTGTTTGTAGCTGAATTCTGTACAGGTGATTTGTTTGCAGCTGAGTTTTTTACAGAATGGTTTCTTTGTAGTTGAACTCTCTACAAGTTAACTTCTAGCTGATCTCTTTACAGGATGATTTGTTTGTAGCCGAACTATCTACAAGGTAGCTTCTTCTAACTGATCTTTCTACAGGGTGATTTGTTTGTAGCTGAACTATCTACAAGGTAATTTCTTCTAGCTGATCTCTCTACAGGGTGGTTTGTTTGTAGCTGAATTCTGTACAGGTGATTTGTTTGCAGCTGAGCTCTTTACAGAATGGTTTCTTTGTAGCTGACCTCTCTACAAGGTAACTTTTCTAGCTGATGTCTCTACAAGGTCACTAGTTTGTAGCTGAACTCTCTACATGGTGGTTTCTTTGTAACTGAGCTTTCTACAAGGTAACTTCTTCTAGCTGATCTTTCTACAGGGTGATTTGTTTGTAGCTGAACTATCTACAAGGTAGCTGATCTCTCTACAGGGTGATTTGTTTGTAGCTGAACTCTCTACAAGGTAACTTCTTCTAGCTGATCTCTCTACAGAGAGATTTGTTTGTAGCTGAACTCTCTACAGGTGATTTGTTTGAAGCTGAACTCTCTAAATGATGGTTTCTTTGTAGCTAAACTCTCTACAAGTTAACTTCTTCTAGCTGATCTCTTTACAGGATGATTTGTTTGTAGCCGAACTATCTACATGGCAACTTCTTCTAGCTGATCTCTCTACAGGGAGATTTGTTTGTAGCTGAACTCTCTACAGGTGATTTGTTTGAAGCTGAACTCTCTAAATGATGGTTTCTTTGTAGCTAAACTCTCTACAAGTTAACTTCTTCTAGCTGATCTCTCTACAGGGTGATTTGTTTGTAGCTGAATTCTGTATAGGTGATTTGTTTGCAGCTGAGCTATTTACAAAATGGTTTCTTTGTAGCTGAACTCTCTACAAGGTAACTTCTTCTAGCTGATGTCTTTACAGGGTCACTAGTTTGTAGCCGAATTCTCTACATGGTGGTTTCTTTGTAACTGAACTCTCTACAAGGTAACTTCTTCTAGCTGATCTTTCTACAGGGTGATTTGTTTGTAGCTGAACTCTCTGTAGGTGATTTGTTTGCAGCTGAACTCTCTAAATGATGGTTTCTTTGTAGCTTAACTCTCTACAAGGTAACTTCTTCTAGCTGATCTCTCTACAGGGAGATTTGTTTGTAGCTGAACTCTCTACATGATGGTTTCTTTGTAGCTGAACTCTCTGCAAGGTAACTTCTTCTATTGATCTCTCTACAGGGCGATTTGTTTGTAGCTGAACTCTCTACATGGTGGTTTCTTTGTAGCTGAACTCTACAAGGTGATTTCTTCTAGCTGAACTATCTCTTTCCATAGTGGCATGAACTCCATACAAGGTAACTTCTTCTAGCTGATCTCTCTACAGGGTGACTTGTGTGTAGCTGATCTCTATACAGGTTTCTTGCTTCTAACTGATCCCTTGAATTCTCTTCAGGGTGACTGCTCTATTAAGATGACTGCTCTATTAGAGTATCTCGATCTCGCACTTGTTGCACCAAGTTGGATTTCGTGTTATAACTCCGTGGCTTTAAGTCTGATTCTTCTACACCATTGAAGAGCCTTTCTAAGATGATTACTCCATCTGTACAGCGATTTTCAAAGCATTACCCCAAGCGGTTTACCTGGTAGGCGTGGCAAGCAGTCGTTTTTTTATTAGCTAATCTCGATTGCATAATTGTTACACACTGTTGGTTTTTTCGTTGTCTCTTCCTGGTTTTTAGCTCGATTTCTTTCAAACCACAAAAGGTTTGAGGTTCAATAGTTAACCTATTCACCCACCGATTTTCAGCTTCTTCCCATACGCGGTTTACCCTGTAGGCGTGACAACATATTGGTGTTATTTGTCGTGAATAATCGCTCATAACTCTTTGCCTGTTTATCGTATTCCAGCCAAAGTTAGTACCGAGATGCGCCTTTATACTCCCTTTCTGTGTGCCAAATTTCAAGGAAATCTGATATGGCGTTCGCGTTTTATAGCAGTTTGTGTAAGTGTGCGACAAGAGGAAGAAAAATAAGAAGAAAAAAAAAAACGAAGAAACTAAGCCAATTTTTGAAGTCGCATATCTCGGGAACTCGTGGAGCGATTTCGCTCAAATTTGGAATGTTGAGTGCTGAAGTTGGAGGGCATGTCCACAGCAAAAATCGTCTTGTTTCATCAAGGCAGCACAGAGCTACGGAGGTGCGAAAATTGCGTTTTCTTTCTTCCTGTCAATATACTCACGGGTGTTACGCGCCGGCTTCTTGGGCCGCACGACACACTACCGTTTGTCTTAATCGGACATTGAGTACAAATATATTGTGTATATACCACTTCATGAGCATAATTGTACTTTAAGTACTGTATGGAAAATGCAGTACACTTTGGCACTTTGATCCTCCCACGCAAAGTACATGCAATCAACCATGCAGGAATATAGTTTGCAGAACTAAGCATCAATATACAGTATTCAAGCTCTTTATACTTTCCATTAATAGCTACTGTTTTATGACATGAAACCGTAAAATTGTTTGGTATAATCCATCGCAAATGCAGTGAAAGCCTATCATAATACACACTGTACTATACAGATGTGACAATGTTCATACTGCATTGATATTTAGCTATTATTATGCAATTAGATGACAGAAATAAACTACGCTGACTATTCTATTATTGTTATTGTGATTTTGCTGCTGAAAAACATTTGTACAAACTTAAAGTTGGTGTAAAACTAAACTTCACAATAAAATACAGCAGCTGGTGTACTGATAAGAGCTATCAGCACCCAGAATTATAAGTAAAGATTACAAGGGAGCGACTAAAAATTACAAGTATACTAATTAATTTTTTAATTAACAAAGGGATAATTTGGGGTGGAACTACAATTGTGGCAAGGATATGCAACATGATAAATATAGCAATTATTGTCATCAAAGTTTGAAGTGAAGATGGACCAGAAGATGCTGTTCAACTGTCTCTTTAGAATTACTATAGATAGATCTAGATTTAAGGTGGCATTACATTCCATAAACGTGGTAGATGGTTAAAATAAAAGTGATGAGAGGTGCTGTATTTGTATAATTATGAACTGGCTTGGAATGCATGGGATGATGATCTTGTAGGACAGTTGCTGTTAAAATGGACCCAATTGGTGATGTCAAAGTGTAAAGATGGATTCTTGATGGATTTAATGAAAAATAACAGGTCATTTAGTTAGTAGGTAAACATAAGGGGACACATTGACAGCTTTAATAGTCTAGCTCTATAGGATGAAGTATAGTCATTATGAATGTACTTTGTGGCTCGCCGCTGAACCCTTTCCAAAAGCTGGATGTCTTGAACAAGGTTGGGTTGCCCGATTTGGGAGCAGTACATAAGTTGAGAGTGCTCTAAGGAAATATATAATTGTTTCTTTATCAAGATATAGTTAGTTGTAGAACTACGATGAATTAAGCCTATAGCTGTTTGTAAGCCCTGGACACAACCATACTATAATGAGCAGACCAAGAGAGGTTAGTAGTTATCATGATCCCAAGGTCTTTAATCAATTCTGTCAATTCAATGTCGTTGTTGTTGAGAAAGTACTGAGCTGTACTATTATTGTCACACCAAAAGTGTAAAACAGCACATTTGGAGCAGTTAAATAACAAATTACGCAATACGGACCAGTTGCTGGTTATGTTAAGGTACTCTTGTATAATGTTAAAGTCTTCAGCAGTCTTAGCTGCATGTACGCACTTGGTGTCATCAGCAAATAAAAAGGACAGTAGCTAATTCTTTTAATAGTGAAGGAAAATCATCGATGTAAAGAATGAACAAAAGAGGACCAAGGATGCTACCTTGAGGTATTCCTAATAACACAGGTAGCACCTCTGAAATAGAGTTGTTAATACATGCTCGTTGCTGTCTATTAAGATAAGCATGAAACCAATTCCACAAGTTCCCACGAATTTCCAGGGACCATAACCAGGTTAGTAAGTCATTATGGGGAACAGAATCGAATGCTTTTCTTATGTCAAGATAAATTACATCAATGGGAGTGGACAATTTGTGGGCTCTAATTACAGAGTTGATAAAGAAGAACAGTTGTTATAATAATGATGACCTGCCTCTAACAAAACCAAATTGTAATGGTGAAACAAGCTCGATTACTTTGTCAACTATCTTATTGTATACTAATCTTTCCGTCTGGCTTACTTATCCTGTGATATTGTCAGATGTTGACTGAGTATGGATGTACTGATATGGAATTGAATGTTCTTTATGAAACACAAGTGCAATGTATTCTACAAATGATCACCTGCACCTACATTTGATAATATTGCTGAGGACAAACATTACAATTATGCAAGTTGGCTATACCATCTACATTAGATTGTTCTGCTTTATGCACTGAGCTGAAGTTTACTAGACCTTTACAGAATGCTGTGCTACATACATTTTGAAATGTTGCATGCAACCAGAATTTAATCTTCACTGACTTATGACTTAACAGGGGTGTAGCCAGGATTTTTTGAAGGGGGGTTCCAGCACCAGCATTGAGTTACTAGAAGCAGGGGTCTGGGGCACAGCCCCCAGTCGCTGAGAGACATTCAATACTTTAATAAATCAAAACTCAGCAAATTGCTATATTTTATGCAAAAAGTACATTAATTATGATGCATTAGCTAAGTGCCCCTGGGATGAAGGTAGTACTAGATAAAGTCACCTAGAGGAAACAGACAGCATAACACATGGAGACACATAATATATAGTAATCTGTAAGTGATGGTTATATCTCACTGTGGTATAGGAGCCATGAATCCACTGATACAAATGACAATCAAAACAATATAACTATACAAATATGCATAGCATGAATTCATTTTGCATAACACAAGTGATAAATTACTGGAGCTCTATATCTTTAAACATTGCACACCAAAGCTATAGCAGTATAAGGTCATGCTAAGTTTTGTATTTAATGTTGGAATGTCTGAAAAACTTCATATGGACATGGATATTTACATGCATGTTCTATTAAAGTATACCTGACTGCTCTATTAGAGTATATACCTGACTGCTCTATTAGAGTATATCGATCTTTTTAACAAGTTTTGAAGAGGGCTCATGTTACCTTTGTAAATCCTTCCCTGAGAGATGAATGTAAGTTTTATCAATAGACAATATGCATACCGAAAACATTCTAATAAGCACGTGATCTTTTGACGGTGAATTAAGTGCGAATTGATTCATAGCGTGGCAGTATCAGCGATTCTTACAGAGCGGTGACTTCTTCTACCCAGGAGATAGTATAACTGGCGAGCGAAAGGTTTCCCGTAGCATTAGTGGTGAGTTATAGTCCTAGCGAAGTTATCAGCGTTTCTTACGGAGAGGTGATTTCTTCTATCTAGGAGGTAACACACCTGGCGAGAGAAAGCCTGCCTGTAGCATTAGTGGTGAGTTATAGTCTGAACCGCATTAGCTACCCATACTTATGTATGGGATTTTCACAAAATTTCGGTAGTCGTTCACCGTCAACTTTTTTTGGAAAGCGTCGCCGCACTACTGTAATTGATCATTTTTCTTTCGAATAATATAGCATGCATATTGTCTATTGTTGTGCTGTGCTATTACACTATATTGCTCACTCATTTTGTCCTGCCACACTAAATGGTGTGTTAGGATCCTGCTTGCAGAAGTCTAAATTTTACAGGGGGGTTCCTGAACCCCCCAGAACCCCCCTCCCTACGCCCCTGTTTACTGCACTAGCTAGTGATAGGGTGTGTTGCAAAGTAACAAATTTAACTACAGGCATATTATATTTTTTCTATGGTGGAGTTGTTGGGATTTATTTTGTAACATGCAGAGTAGGAGTCTGATCGAACTACAGTATAAACATAAAGAGCATGCTATAGTTATATGCAACTTTGGTCACATTTAACACTCATGCAAAAATAATGAGTCTAGAATTTGGTAAATTTTTCCTCCATTGGTGAGATGGCATTGGTGAGATGGCACAATCAATTTACTGCCACATTATTAAGCAATTGCATCATTTCTAGAGGTGAGGAATACAATGGTGCTATTGTTTCCTGCTATAAATGTGTTGCTGTGATGTTTTTGATTATAACATTATTTTGTAAATAAATTTTTCATTATGAGAAACAACTCAGTCGCTAGATACATGTACGTAAGCAGCTAAAATCAACATTACAACTTTTTTTAAAGTGAAAAAGAGTGATACAGAGTGTATGCACTCAGACCATGTGCATTTTGTTTTATCATTTCTGTAAGTGGCTTTCTACAGAGTTGGCCTTTATTGAGAGGGCCTTATGTACTATGGCCAGTGCACTAACTATTAATAGCTATTTAAGTTTTGTGAAGCTGAGTTATGAGTATTTGATGTATTGTGTCAAATTACTTCTTTTAATAGAAACAATTAGGAGCAAATCATTCTACCAAATAAAGCTTTCATCTCCACCATCCTACAACAGATTTTCAAAACCTATAAACACTCCTTAGCGTGTTCTACATAAGGCTACACTAAGTGAAATGTGTTGCAATAATTTTAAAATCCTCCCAGAATTGCTGATCAATAATGGTTCATCTATTGGGGCTAACAGTGTGTTGTGAATGAGGTAAAAGAAGAGACAACTTTGGAAGTTAGCAATTGGAAAACAGCTGAGTTGGCACAACATAAGCACATGCAGACAGTAGCTTCCACTTATGTATTCACTTAAAAAATTCCATAGCAGTAATTTGTCAGACACTTACATGAGAGAATCCATTGAAATGAAGTAGTGAATAGCCTACATCAAGAGTGCTCTGTGACCACATACAGGGGCGGATCCAGGGTGGGGGGGCGTTGGGGGCTGAAGCCCCCCCTTCATATTTAGGCTTTACTTGATCAATATGCTGAGTATTGTAATGAAATTTTGTCTTAGCATAATTATATGATCACTAATAATACAAATACTCATAAAACCATCTTATAAACGTCTTTCCAAGGTATTATCAGTGGATTTATGCTAAAATTTATGCAACAAGTATCCGGATCAGCATTGGAGGTTTACAAGATCGAGATACTCTAATAGAGCAGTCAGCTAACTACTCTAATAGAACATTCACTGGAAACATGTAGTTGGTTCTGTTATGGAATTTTTCCAAATCTGCCTGCACCTATACATGCAATGAAGTGAATTGGTCTGTTTAAAGGGCTTCATTCATCTACTTGTGTAGTTAATATGTATGGCAATACTTAATTCAGGTTCACAATTTCCATTGAAAATGCTCTCAGATTCAATCTTGTGTTGTTCAAATTTCAAAATTTTCCACTTTCAACATTATTATTCTAACATGCACCTATTCAGTGTTGTGCAATTGTGAGAGGGGTGCATCATGTACTTGGTTGTCTGTACCTACCCAAACTTTTCCACTAGCAAAATGCTTCAGAGAGCCATACCTATAATCTAAAGGCAGTATATAAAATATCTACAGGCAGAAAATATTATGAATTTTATGTGGAAATGTCTCCAAATTACAATGTTTTAGCATCTATTTTTCAAAATTTTCCTGGGGGGGCATGCCCCCAGACCCCCCTAGTTCCAGCATGCTTCGCTACCTCTACCCAAGAGATTAGTACCTTGAGTTAGCCCCCCTTTATAAATCCTAGATCTGCCCCTGACATAGCCAATTGCTCATTAGGCGAACTTGTCACATTGTCACTATCAATACCGCCATGCAGGTAGCTATATTGGATTATAATTGTACGTGTTGCATGTCATTGTCATAGTTCCATATTCAGTACTTCTGCTTAATTTGATTCTGTATTTTTGGCATGATTGTATGTTGTCAATGATTGCAAATTAAGTACTGCTACCAGCAACAATGTAGTACATAGTATTAAATGCTTACAACCAAGAGTCCATGTTTTGTATGGTAGAGTGTATCTAAATAATAAGAAGATCTTTGTGATTTAGTTTAGGTTTGTTAAAAACCACGAAGATCTGAGTAGGCGGTCTCTAACTGACTTAGAAAATGGTATATACTAGTAGATAAATTATTAATTGTGAGTTGAGTAAAAATCATCATGTCTTCATATCTTGCACAAAATGTAAACCCACAATTGTTTTCTACAATGTTATCTCAACTGGAGATATGCAGATACCTATCTGCTATATAGGAGGTCTCCAATCATTTAAGAGAATCTCTCCAGAGGTCTCTAACCATTTTAGAGAACATCCCATGATTTTAAAGACCTCATTATGTCCTAAAGATCAAAGGATTTATACATACCATTTTCTAACTGTAGAATGTACAGTCAACAAACTTAACCCTACTACAAGTAAATTTTAAGGTTTCTTCCCAGTTCTCTACCACCAGTAGAGGTGCATGTAATATTATGATCAAATGAACTGCTAACAGGTTGTACTGGGAGACAACTACTCCAGGTTGTACTAATATCATTATGGACTTGTTGTTATGAATGTTGCCCATACAAAAACCAGAAGGAATTATTTTGTACTCATACATATACCTGTTCACTCTGTCCTAAGACAACAGCAGAGTCATGGATCTAAAAACTATACCTGGCGCAAGCTCAGCTTCACGAACGCACGCACGCACGCACGCACGCACGCACGCACGCACGCACGCACGCACGCACGCACGCACGCACGCACGCACGCACGCACGCACGCACGCACGCACGCACACATGCATGCATACACATAAAAAGTCTTCAGCTATTCTATACATAGCACAGTCACATCTACCATACTGAGATACCTGTGCACTACTCAAGTGCTGTGAGTCACCATCAGCAAATCTTTCTGGGGGCAGGACTATAACAACTTCAGGAGGTCACACTGTGCCTTGAGGAAATGAACATAAGCTTAATCTACCCCACTTCGCTGTTGATTCTTACAAATTTAGCTTCTTTCCTAGATCAATAACTTTGTGGAACAAATTGCCAATTACCAATGATTGTACACTAAATGAAGTTGAATGCATTTTCTGACTATATTTTATGAACAGTATTACTAATCGTATTTATACTCAAATTTTTGTGAGTTTTACAATTATTAATATATATACTAGATAAAGCACTGCCGCGAGTGCTATACGGGAAATATAGCACAAAAAAAGTGGGCGAGAGACAAATATAGCACGAGGCGAAGCCGAGTGCTATATTTCGTCTCGAGACCACTCTTTGAGTGCTATATTTCACGTATAGCACGAGCGAAAGGCAGTGCTTTATCTGGTATAGAGAACTGTCAACTTGAGGTACACACAAGACACACGAAACAATTCACGGAGGAGTGTTATCATCGGTAGAATAAGCATTGCGCCTGTGTTTCGCCTGCGTTGCACTGTGCTACGCCTTCATTAGTCGTTTTGTGAGTCTAGTCCGTCTTCTTAATACGTAAAGTTTTTGATTGTGGTATATTAATAAGCATATTTCCGTGATATTCCTAGGACTCGTCCGTTTATGTGAGCAAAACGTACTAAGAACGTTCACTGCTGCTGACCACAAGAAACCATCATCGAAATCTTCAAGTGTGTCTATAAATAAAATCCAGTGGTTATCATCTTACTGGTTGGTTGACTGGTCAGCCAGCACAGTCAGGCTATCACCCTACAAAATAGACCTAGCAGTTCTATAACTACCTGATAAAGAACTGTGGTCTACTAGAGTGTTCTATAACTGCCCAATATAGAACAATTGTGCCTTTATGGCGAATATAGAACACTATTTTGCTTTGATACTCCCACGCAAATTTCTTTATATATATTATATATATATATATATACTAGCTTGGTACCTGCCCTATGTGCAGGGCTATAGACATTTTAATGCCAGAATCAGACACCAAGCATTAAACACCATGTAGCTATGTAGCATGCAACTTTTAAAATATGAGGTTTGTTTTGTCTGTGGTTTTAACAGTCATGTAGCTCAATTGATGTCCTACCAGTGCCTTTAACATGTTGTAAAGGACAAACAAAAGCATTGGTACCTGCTTTATATGCAGGACAATTAATAATAATGTAGGCTATACATGGAGCATCATTTGATAATATCTTGACTACAAAAGACATTAATTTATTGGTACCTGCCCTATAATGCAGAAGTTGCCCTATTGCAACAATACTACACTCCCTAGTGTTCCCTTAACTACACTACAACCTATTGTCATCACCTCTAACCTCCCTACATTTACAGCACTACTATACTGTATGATATTTTGAGTAAGCTAGCTACTACTGACTATTATAACCTATTGTAATCACCTTTGTACAGCTACTACTATTATCAACCAATGCAGTGGAGAACACCTGCATAATCTGGACACTTGGTAATGGTCCTAAAGTATACCTTACCATGTAAACTGACCTGATAAATCAGGAAACCTTGATAATCAGGACACTTTTGAAGGTGTCCTTACTACACAGGTTTCACTGTACAGTGAGAAAAATAGCATGAAAAGAATATAACAGAAAACCTGTTACCAAAAAGGCAGCCAAAACGAAAAAAAAAGTTGTAACCAAAAAGGTTTGAAAAAAGAAAAGCAAAAAACAGTGACACAGCTGGGATTGAACTTAAACCATCCCAGCCTTCAACTTCAAGCTCTACCAATTGCACTAAATGTCGCTTGCGATTATAGGGTTGTTAAATGTTGTTTATAAAGGCATGCTTAAGTTGAATGGAATAAGTGTTTACTTGCGGTTTGCATGCGGTTTATAGAAAGAATTCAGGCGAATTCTTGCTCTACACTCTTGCACTAAATGCGCTGTAAACGACGGGCGACGGCAGCTAGAACCTTTATTTAAACGCTAGGTTATTCCTAGATGATGAGCGATTTGTTTGGTGCCAAAACCGCTTCGACACGTGCAGCGACTGGCGAGAAGAATGCGTGAACTCAAATGGAATGCAGACAGACAGACAGACAGACGGCTTTTCAGCTTTATATATAGACTAGCATTGGTACCTTCCCTACGTGCAGGACTAAACATTTTAATGCCATAAACAGACACCAAGCATTAAACACCATGTAGCTATGTAGCATGCTTTTTTTTTACTTTTAAAATATGAAGTTTACTTTGTCTGTGGTTTCGACAGGAATGTAGCATGTAGCTCAATTATTTAGTGAGATGTCCCTACCAGTGCCTTTAACATGTTGTAAAGAACAAACAAAAGCATTGGTACCTGCTTTACATGCAGGGCAATTAATAATACATTGGGAATGGGCCAAGTATAAACGTTATAGTGTGTGCATAGCATGCATGTTAGCGCATGATCCTTATGCCTTCTTTTAACTATGTATAGTGAAATAATGAACATGCAGCATTAGTTAAACTACATGAAAGGCAATACCTACATGACAGTTAGTGTACACATAACAAAGTTTCAGTATGCTATGTACTAATGTTGTAGTAACACATTGCTACAAACCCCACGCAGGTTAAACATTATCATTAATTGTCCTATCATTAAGGTAATGTATGATCCTTTAAGCAGATCTAGATCTATAGTGAAAGGATGTAAACAGGATTAGTGGAATAGTTGTACGAGGTCAAGCAATTGCACACACAGTTCCTCAGTGTAAACTATGGTATCTGCATGATGCCAGTAGTAATATCACTTTTCAGATGCACAGTAGTACCTGCCCATGCAATCATACAATCATGTTGTTTCTTTTCTACAGCAGTATAATGTCATACAGCTGCAGATTAAGTGTGAAAGAAGCTTTTACGTACCTAGAGACAGGACAAACACACTATGTTGGCAATTTACCTGTCCTACTACAAAAGTGCTATAAGAGTCCCTATGATGAGTTTATGTGCCAGTGCTGAAAAACTGTGAGCATAAGAATTTATGGATAAAAAATTGTATGGAACAGACTGATAGAACAAAAAGGTGCATCAAAAATTCCCAAAAGTGAAAAAACCCTATAAAAGCAGTAGGGCAAACCTATCGTGTCAAATCCCCACCGTTGGCCCCAGTTGCAACGCGGGATTTACTCGGGATTTGACATAGCGAAGGAAGTTACAACAAAAAATATTTGGGTGCTTACTGAACGATCGTCAAATGCACCAAAGTGGGGCAGCAGTTTCGTGTCAATTCCCCCTGTAAAGCCCCACTTACGCCCAAGGGGGGGGGGGCAATACATTGATAGGTGCATTAGGCCAATGAAACTTGATTAGCAGTTTCGCGTCATCGCCCGCATGCTTTTGATACACCCTCATGGAATTTCATTATTGGAATTTCAGATTGAAATATTCTAATAGAGCAGTCACTTTTACTCTAATGGAGCAATCAGCTATACTCTAATGGAAAAACCATTTGTTATATGGATTAGTAACGTACTTTAGCTATTTAATGCAAGAGTAATCAATGTAGATCTCACTTTTTAGGCAGAAATCTTCATGTTTGGGATGTGTGTTGTGCTTTTGGAAAATAATGAATAATGAATAATAACCGCCCGCCCTCATCAAAATTTCAAAAATCTGAGCGAGAAACTGGTAATCAAGTTTCATTGGCCTTAGAGCAATGAGCTGAAAATAGGTGTGTAGCTGGAATAATCATCATAAAAAGTCCTTGCAATAGTACAGAAGAATCGGATTACAAACCACTGAGTTATGATTCCAAAGTCAACTACGTGTAGCAAATGCGAGATCGAGATATACTCTAATAGAACAGTCACCCTAATAGAGCTTTCAGCTACGTTTATAATTTACTCCATTATAGAATTATATTGCAGTGCAGATATTTTATAGGGAGTTCAGCTACAAACAGTTAATCTTATAGACAATTTAGCTACAAGTAAGTCACCCTGTAGCGAGTTCAGCTACAAATATATCGCTGTAGAGATTCAGAGCATTATAAGTCACACTGAAGAGAGTTCAGCTATAAACAAGTCACCCTGTAGAAAGTTCAGCTACAATAAGTCACTCTGTAGAGAATTCAGCTACAAACAAGTCAACCTGTAGAGAGTTTAACTACTAACAACAAGTCACTCTGTAGAGAATTAAGCTACAAACAAGTCACTGTGTAGCGAGTTCAGCTACAAAAAAACTACCCAGTAGAGAATTCATCTATATAAACAAGTTAGCTAGCCTATAGAGATCAGCTACAAACAAGTTACTTTATACAATGAGTTCAGCTACAAACAGGTCACTCTGTAGTACAAACAAACCACCCTGTAAAGAGTTCAGCTATACAAACAAGATATAACTCTATAGGGAGATCAGGTAGAAACAAGAAAAAGCTCAGCTACAAACTTAACAGATCACACTATAGAGAGTTCAGCTAGAATCAAGTCATCCAGTAGAGAGATCAGCTGGAAGACATCACCTTGTAGAGAGTTCAGGTACAAACAAATCACCCTGCAGATAGTTCAGCTACAAACAAATCAACCTAAAAGTTCGTTGGTCATTAATACAAGACAATACCCCAAAGTCTGATATAAAAATTCGAGGCAATAAAATTTATGTCAAAGGTAAATTACATGGCCAAGCAGACAGCGCAGGATTCAGACCTAACGAGCCATCAAGTACAGATAGCACCTCACCACCCCACAACAACATGGAGACTTCAACTGCTGCCTCCACCTCTTCAGCATGACTCGGCCCTACTGGGCCCAAAGTCTGCGTGCAAAATTGCAGGAGCTTGGCAAAAAACCTACCCCTTTTCCAGAGTTTTGTATATGCATCTGATTTTCAAATTATTGGCCTGTCTGAAACCTGGTTGCACGAAGCCATTGCAGATCTTGAAATCTTACCTCAGGGTTACACAATGTTTAGAAAGGACAGAGGCTCACGTGGTGGGGGCGTCATGCTGGCAATCAGCGACAATTTACCTAGTAAACAAATTCCGAGTCCCAGAAACCTTGAAGTGGTAAACGTTTCTGTCTCTTTTAATGATTCTGATGTCATTTTTTGCATGGTATATGCACCTCCAAATGCCACTGCTGACTATCACAAGGACCTATCCGATTACCTAGTCACCACTACCACCCTGTCCAACCCTGTATTTATTCTTGGCGATTTCAATCTACCGGACATAAACTGGGCAACTCTCACTGGCAGAACACCGATCTCCAACAACTTCTGTGATAGTATATTTGAATCTAACTTCACGCAACTTGTGGAATCCCCAACCCATACATGTGGTAACATACTAGACCTTGTGTTAACAAATAGTCCTGAACACGTTTTACATTTATCTGTTCATTCTCCAGAATACCAATGTATTACATCTGACCATTATTTAATCACATTTTCAACTAATTTTAAGTTCTCAACACATTCTACATCTACTAAGGAGTTTTTCAATTTTTCTAAAGGTGACTACAATGGATTATCAGAGTACCTATCGAACTGCGACCTCTCTATACTCTACAATTCTTCTGATGTTGAAGAAATTTGGTACATTTTAAGAAGTAACGTACTGGCTGGCATTGAACTGTTTATCCCGAAGGTCAAATTGCACTGTAGACAATTTCCTAACTGGTTCACTCCCCAACTACGACATTCCCACAAGTGTCTTCGTACACTTCAGCGTAAATACAACAGGAATCCTACACCAAACAATTTCCAACGACTAACCAAAGCTCAAGTCTCTTTTCAAGCTTCTAGTATTGCAGCAAAGTCTGCATTTGAGCAGACCTTAATATATAACTTCACTACAAATAAGGACACAAAAATTTTCCGATACATTAAAGAGTTCTCGAAATTTCACAACCTACCACCTGAGCTACACAATGACTCCATCACAGCGAACACAGACCTCGATAAGGCTGAGTTATTCAACCAGTACTTCCATTCAATATTCTCTCAGAGTAACTTTAATCTACCGGACACTTCGAATCTACCAGTCCCTGGTAAATGCTTGGACTCGATCCACTTCACAGTACAAGAAGTCCTAGAGGCCTTAAATAACCTGGATCCCAACAAAGCCAGTGGTATAGACAACATTCCTCCAACTGTTTTAAAACATTGTGCCTTTGCTCTTGCCATACCTATCCACCACCTTTTCATGACCAGCATTACCAGTGGAACCATACCATCTGAATGGAAGTTGCACAAAATTACAGCTGTACCAAAGTCTGGCGACAAAACCTCAGTTAAAAACTATCGTCCCATTTCACTTCTTTGCATTACATCCAAAGTTTTAGAAAGACTAATTTATGATAAGATAATTAACTCAGTTTCTAATTGTATCACACAATATCAATTTGGGTTCCAAAAGAATTCTTCAACCTTGCACCAACTACTTATTTATTTTAACCAGCTAATAACATCAAAAGATGAAATAGATACTATATACATTGACTTTCGAAAAGCTTTCGATAGTGTGCCGCATAATGAACTCCTAGTTAAACTTTGGAACATGGGAATCACTGGCACCTTATGGAATTGGTTTAGTTTCTATCTACACAACAGAACCCAGTGTGTTTCTGTGGGCAACCACCTATCCGGCACTTTACTTGTTATCTCCGGCGTGCCACAGGGGAGTATTCTGGGTCCTTTGCTCTTTTTAATATTTATCAATGACCTCCCATCAATTGTCACATCAGATCTATTTGAGTTTGCTGACGATACAAAATTATTCAGACAAATCACATCAACATTAGACATTGAGCATCTCCAAGAAGACATCAATTCATTATTCAACTGGTCCATTAACAACTTTCTCTCATTTAATCTTTCAAAGTTTGTGTTTATGAGCTACCATCGCAAATTCAACTCTACATATCATGTCAACGGTCATTCAATTGATGAGTCCTCCAGCTGTAAAGACCTTGGGATTGTTTTTACTAATTCACTAACATGGCAAGCACACTATGAAATGATTTCTTCTAATGCCTATAAATCTCTTGGCTTATTGCGTAGGGTCTTCAAGGACTCCAATTGTCCCCAGGCCAGAAAATCTCTGTTTATCACTTTAGTTAGATCAAAGCTACTGTATTGTTCCCCCCTGTGGAGGCCATACCTGTTAAAAGACATTGAATCACTTGAGAAAGTCCAACGAAGAGCCACCAAATTCATATTATCAAACTATCAATCAGACTATAAAACAAGGCTAATACAAACTGGTATGTTGCCACTAATGTACATTTACGAAATTGCCGACATACTATTCTTTATCAAATCCATCAAAAATCCATCAGATAAATTTGACATCTTGAACTATACCAACTTTACTACAGGTTCAACAAGATCTGCTGGCACAAAGTTATACCCCAAGACAGCCCATATCAACCCTATCATGAACTCATATTTTTATCGTTTACCAAGATTATGGAACTCTTTACCAATAATTGACCTATCTCAATCACTAGATGTAATCAAACCAAAGTTGAAAGCATTTTTATGGAATCATTTTTTAGCTAACTTTGATAATACCCCCTGTACTTTTCATTACCTGTGTCCTTGTACCCGCTGCTCCAAGACTCCTGCACCAACCAACTATAATTATTTGTAACTATTATATAAATGTATGCATGTATAGTTTTTGTAGTTAAGTAGTTAGTGCTCTAGGCTACCAGTGCAGGACACTGGTAGTCCTTCAGAATTGTATGTCTCTGTAATCACTATAGCCTCTACTGTATGTAATTCCAATTCTGTAAAGCAATTATTAAACCTATAGAGAGATCAGCTAGAAGAAGTCACCTTGTAAAGAGATCAGCTACAAAGAAACCATCCTGTAGAGAATTTAGCTAAAAAAAATCACCCTGTAGGAAGTTCAGCTACGAAGAGATCACCCTGTAGGGAGTTCAGCTAGGATGAAGTCATCCTACAGAGAGATCAGCTAGAAGGATTACCTTGTAGAGAGTTCAGCTACAAACAAATCATCCTGCAAATAGTTCAGCTACAAACAAGTCACCCTGTAGAGAGATCAGCTAGATGAAGATACCTTGTAGAGAGTTCAGTTACAAAGAAACCATCATGTAGAGAGTTCAGCTACAAACAAATCACCCTGTAGAAACTTCAGCTACGAACAGATCGCTATGTAAAGTTCAGCTAGAAACAAGTCACCCTACAGAGATATCAGCTAGAAACAAGTCATCCTGTAGAGAGATCAGCCAGAAGAATTCACTTTGTATGTAGAGAGTTCAGCTACTAAAAGCCACCCTGCAGATAGTTCAGCTACAAACAAGTCACCCTGTAGAAAGATTAGCTAGAATAAGTTACCATGTAGAGAGTTCAGCTACAAAGAAATCATCATGTAGAAAGTTCAGCTACAAACAAATCAGCCTGTAGAGGGTTTAGCTATGAACAGATCACCATGTAAAGTTCAGCTAGAAACAAGTCACCCTGTAGAGAGACCAGCTAGAAGAAGTTACCTTGTAGAGAGTTCAACTACAAAGAAACCATCATGTAGAGAGTTCAACTGCAAACAAATCACCCTGTAGAGAGTTCAGCTACGAAAAGATCATCCTGTAGAGAGTTCAACTAGAAGAAGTCACCTTGTAGAGAGTTCAGCTACAAAGAAACCACCATGTAGAGAGTTCAGATCATCCTGTAGAGAATTCAGCTACAAACAAATCACCCTGTAGAGAGATCAGCTACAAGCAAGTCACCATGTAGATATATTAGCTAGATACAAGTTACCCTATAGGGAACAGCTACAAATAAATCACCCTGTAGAATTATGTGTTGGAAACAAATCGCCATCTAGAGAGTTTAGCTAGAAACAAGTCACTCTGAAAAGAGTTCAACTGCAAACAAGGAGGGTTTCAGCTACAGTTCAGTTATGTATAAGAAGTTACCTTATGACCTACAGTATGTAATTATCATTCATTGTTAAATATACAAATATTTTTAATCAGCCAAAATCTGTACACAAAATCTCTTCCTTTGTTCCACAATTCCTGCAGAAAAGAAAAAAAGTAAGCACCAAAGCCAGTTCATGGCTGGCTTTATGGCTTGCAATACAAAAAGAAGTGATATCTAAACCAAAACAGCCAAGCTGTAAAAAAAGAGTGCGGCCCCCAAAAAGGCCAGGATGAAAAAAGATGTGAAATCCAAGGTGGCAGCCAAGAAATGACTGTGATGGTACGTTAATGGCAAAAATTTTAATTATGACAATTCAGTGAATTTGGTGCCAAATCCTAGTGGAGGAGGCAATGCAAATTCACTGGAATTGTCGTAATTAAAATTTTTGCCATTAACCTACCATCACAATCATTTCTTCGCCGCCACCTTGGATTTCACATCTTTTTTCATCCTGACCTTTTTGGGGGCCACACTTTTTTTACAGCTTGGCTGTTTTGGTCTAGATATATATATATATATATATATTTAGACTCTATTTAGGCTGTTTTGGGTGGGTAATAAATCTCATATACTCCATCTTGTTTTCTAATATACTCCACGCCTTTAAGCACAATATGACATATGCTCAAAATCGGATTTGTCCAATCGCTATGCGTTATTCACGTGCAGTGATTTAACGAGCGCGATTATTTAGTCACGTGAGGACACATAGTTGCCATGGCGCTAGTATTATCGTAAGAAAACCAGCCGCTTTTTCCTAGCCTACAGTAGAAACAGCCGTGGATGAGGTAAGTAATCTGAGTGTAATGTGAAATAGAGTCTAAAGCAGTTATACGGGCACAATGTGGAGTCTGACATTTATAAACCCTCAGGCCCTTAGTAGCGCACGAGCTTCGCTCGTGCGCTACAGCCCGGGCCTTCGGGTTTATAAATTTCATAGACTCCACATTGTGCCCGTATAACTATTATATATATGACTGTTTTGATTTAGATATATATATATATATATATATATATGGCTGTTTTGGTTTAGATATATATCTATCGAATATTGTTGTGCCATCTGGGACCCACACCACCAAAATGACATTTCTAAACTTGAAATGATTCAACATCGAGCTGCTCGTTTCGTCTTAAATAAGCCTTGGAACAGACACCACCGTGACAGTATCACAGACATGTTAAATGAACTAAATTGGCCATCTTTACAAGAACGCAGAAAGCAAGCACGCCTCATCCTATTGTACAAGATAGTTAATCATTTATTATTGGTCCCAAATCGCTGTCTGCCATCATTAAATCAAACTGCTACCAGAGCCCATCATGATCAGAAATTTAATCATATACAGTCTTCAGTAAACACGTATCTCTATTCATTCCTACCCAGAACTATTCCCCATTGGAACGATCTATGTATCCCTACCATTGATCTTGAAACATTTAAACAATCAACTACTCCTACTTTGTAACTGTAACTTAGCACTTATTGTATTTATTGTAACTTAGCCCTCACTGTAATTTAGTATTCATTGTAATTCTAGCACTTATTGTAACTTACCACTTACTGTAATTTAGCACTAGTTGTAACCTAGCACCTATTGTAACTTAGCACTTATTGTAACTTAGTACTAATCATTATTGTAACCTAAATTATAGGCACTTATGTTATTGTAACTTAAACTAGGCACTTATGTGTACGTACCTTGTACATTAGCGTAAAAACCCTGTTGGGTGTTTGCTAATCAATAAATAAATAAATAAATATATATGTATATATATATATATATCTAATCCAAAACAGCCAAGCTGTAAAAAAAGTGTGCAGCCCTCAAAAAGGCTATGGTGAAAAAAGATGTGAAATCCAAGGTGCAGCCAAGAAATGGCTGTGATGGTAGGTTAATGGTAAAAATTTTAATAATGACAATTTAGGTGAATTTTGGTGCCGCTTGGTCAATTGGCACAAAATTCACCTGAATTGTCGTTATTAAAATTTTTACCATTAACCTACCATCACAGCCATTTCTTAGCCGCCACCTTGGATTTCACATCCTTTTTCACCATAGCCTTTTTGAGGGCCGCACACTTTTTTTACAGCTTGGCTGATTTGGATTAGATTTCACTTCTTTTGTACTTGTATACCCCAAAGCCGGCCTATGGCCGGCATTGGGACTTTTAAACCTATCTTTTTTTCTTTACCACAGGAAGAAGAAAAGATGAAGCAGATGTACCTTAAATATTTCTGATCTTATCAGTAAATTTACAAATTATATATATAATACATATATTTATTACAGAACTCTCCATGGTGGTTTCTTTGTAACTGAACACTCTACAAGGTAACTTGTTCTAGCTGATCTCTCTACAGGGTGATTTGTTTGTAGCTGAACTATCAACAAGGTAACTTGTTCTAGCTGATCTCTCTACAGGGTGATTTGTCTGTAGCTGAATTCTGTACAGGTGATTTGCTTGCTGCTGAGCTCTTTACAGAATGGTTTCTTTATAGCTGAACTCTCTACAAGGTAACTTCTTCTAACTGATCTCTCTACAGGGAGATTTGTTTGTAGCTGAACTCTCTACAGGTAATTTGTTTGCAGCTGAACTATCTAGATGATGGATTCTTTGTAGCTGAACTCTCTACAAGGTAACTTCTTCTAACTGATCTCTCTACAGGGAGATTTGTTTGTAGCTGAACTCTCTACAGGTAATTTGTTTGCAGCTGAACTATCTAGATGATGGATTCTTTGTAGCTGAACTCTCTACAAGGTAACTTCTTTTATTGATCTCTCTACAGGACGATTTGTTTGTAGCTGAACTCTCTATAATATGGTGGTTTCTTTGTAGCTGAACTCTACAAGGTGATTTCTTCTAGCTGAACTATCTCTTTCTATAGTTGCATGAACTCCCTACAAGATAACTCCTTCTAGTTGATCTCTCTACAAGGTAAATTGTTTGTGGCTGATCTCTCTACAGGGTGACTTGTTTGTAGCTGATCTCTATACAGGTTACTTGTTTCTAGCTGATCTCTTGAATTCTCTTCAGGGTGACTGCTCTATTAGGATGACTGCTCTATTAGGATGACTGCTCTATTAGGATGACTGCTCTATCAAGACACACGGTAGTGTGTCGTGCGGCCCAAGAAGCTGGCGGCCACCCGTGAGTATATTAACAGGAAGAAAGAAAACGCAATTTTCACACCTATGTAGCTCTGTGATCCCTTATCCGATTGGAACCAAATTTGCTAGAGAGGTGCCGGCCAGCAAGGGAAGTCTACACACCAAATTTGAAGAAAATCGATCCAGGAATTTCCGAGATACGAGCGAACAAAATTTCGTTTTAATTTCTTCGTTTTTTTCTTCTTCATTTCGCACACTTCGCAAAATCCGCCATAAAACACGAATTCGTGCTCGAATCGGGCTGAAATTTGGCACATTTAAAGGGCTCATTAAGGCGGATCTCTGTACCAACTTTGGTAGGAATCCGATGAATATTGACGGAGTTATGACCGATTATTTGCGTAAAATAAGGTCGAAGGTCTGTCACGCCTACAGGGTAAACTCCTTTGAAGAATCAGTTGAAAATTGTTATGTAGATGGAGCAACCATCGTAGTCTCGCGTGCCAGACGGTTTGTGTGGGGGCGGTAAATAAACCGTCTGGTAGGGTCCGCAATCCGAAAAATCAACTTCTACAAATCAATCCCCCTACCACTGTGGGATGTTCATTGTAGTATCCCATTGCTTGATCCACCATGAAACCGGAGGCATGATTGTTGTCTTCACAGAAATATCGTTTTCAGTATCTCGCAAGATGCAAAATTTAATTTTTAAATTTCGTGCTCCGCACAAAGGACCGGATGAAACTTGCTACTTAGCCAAATCGTATCCAGAGTTGTGGTAGTTGAAAAGTACGCACAGAAATAAGTAAATGATCTGCTGGGTGCCCGGCACAGGGTTGTTTTCTTTGAAAAAACAGACAAAGAGATACGAAGTTTCGAATTCAAACTGCCCTACCACCCAGGGCAAGAGAAGCCAACTCTTCCTCATAGTGTTTCGATACGGTTGGGTGCATAGTCTGTCTATGCTGTTAGTTTGGAAAATATCTGAGACTTCTCACCATCTGGGTGACGAGCGTCAAAATTTTCTGCAGCATCAAAGAGTTGTGTCGCGCTTTCTAGCCATTTCCAGGGCTTCTGCAGCCACAACAATCATCAATTACAAACTAAAACTATGGCAAAAGATGTCCCTGAACGTTTGGTAGCAGCGGTTGTCAATTATTATTTCATCCACGGCTTCCACGCCTCGCTCTAAGCTATGCATCAAGGGAGGCAGCAAAATCGTCCAAATTTGACTTCACCCCTCACGCTCCACAGCAGCTTCAAGTTTTCACTAGATCACCCTACATCACCATTATGCTGCAAAACATCTAAAAACAAACGGAAAAAGCATAAAATCTTTCATTTTTGATTCGAGCTGGGTGGAGCTCCTGGTGAGCTGCTGGTATACTGCTTACTGCATCATATGAAATCACAGAAACACCAACTACTACTACTACCAAACGTTTTGATCCATCATTTATCATCATTCTAAACAAAATTAAGTGACCAGTGTGGCATCAGAAGTACTGGAAAGCACTTTGGTACCATTGAGAGAATCCCTTGAAATGACGCACGAAAATTTTGACGTTCTTCACCCAGATGGTGAGAAGTCTCAGATTCTTTCCAGACTAACAGCATAGACAGACTATGCATCCAACCTTATCACATCACTATGAGGAAGAGTTGGCTTTTCTTGTATTGGCTGGTAGGGCAGTTTGAATTCGAAAATTTGTGTTTCGTTTTCTGCTTTTTGAGAGAAAGCAACCCTGTGCCGGGAACCCAGTGAACCATTTGCTTATTACTGTGCGTACTTTTTAACTAAATTAGCTCTAGATAAAACCTAGCTAAGTAGCAAGTTCTATCCTGTTCTTTGTGTGGAGCACGAAGTTTTAAAAATAATTTTTGCATCTCACGAAATACTAAAATCAATATTTCTGTGAAGACAACAATCGTGCCTCCGGTTTCATGGTGGATCTAGCAATGGGATACTACAATGAACAACCCACAATGGTAGGGGGATCGATTTGTAAAAGTTGATTTTTCGGATTGCGGACCCTACGTCTGGTCACTGTTGTACACATTCCGGGACCACTGCCGGAATGTTGGCAGAGCCAATCAGATCGCTTCGCGCACTCTGTGACGAAACAACCACTAATAATTCAAATTCTTAGTGTAATAAAGGACTGAATCTCGGCTACAGATCACTTTTTCGAAAGTTTAACAACGCCATGGGCTTAGGATCTTTATTTCCCTAGTACAGGGCTATTAAAAGCGTTCGTATAAGAACGATCGTGGTTCGCTACGGATTTGTGAAACGACAGAATTGTCGAGGAAGACGTTCAGCAATGTTTCGAATACGTCACCAGCACATTACCAGTACAATTATTGTCTTAGTCTGCTCAAAGAGGTGATTGGAACGATTATTGCATCATCCTTGGCGCAAAACAATGCCGTGATGTAGTCTAATTGCATTCCAGTGAGTTCACGGAAAGTGTGCAACAGTGACCAGACGGTTTATTTGCCGCCCCCACACAAACTGTCTGGCACGCGAGACTACAACCATCGTAGGAGTGCCTTTTTGTGGTTTGAAAGGAATCGGGATAAAAACCACGGAGATATGACACAAAACCCGACCTGTGTCAAAATTACGCGATCGATTATTATGAATAAAAATACTATTAGTTTTCGTGTCTATCAGGCAAACCGCTTAGAGCAATGAGCTCAAAATCAGTATGTCGCTGGAATGATCATCATAGAAAGTCCTTGCAGTAGTACAGAAGAATCGGATTACAAACCACTGAGTTATGATTCGAAAGGCAACTACGTGTAGCAAATGCGAGATCAAGATACTCTAATAGAACAGTCACCCTAATAAAGCATTCAGCTGCATTTATAATTTACTCAATTATTTTTTATTTATTCATTTTTTTATTTTCCAAAAATGTGCAGCCTCAGTTTGAGGATTAACGCACATATGAAACATGCATACAAAATGTTTTACAATATGATTGATTATGGGATTACTGATTGGTAGGGGAAAGTAATAATAATTTCAGTTGGTAGTTAAAATTTTGTAATGATTGTTGTTGGATTAGGTCAGGTGGGAGTGAATTTCACAGTCTAATTGATCTAGGGAAGAATGAATTACTGTACTGATTGGTCCTTGCATAGATATGATGAAATCTTTGATCATGTCCTCTGGTGTTAGAAGTGACAGGGATTAAATCAACTGGAGATATATCAATGAGATTATGAACAATTTTGTAGAGGAGGATGATACTAGATACTTGTCTGCGGTGTTCTAAGCTGGGAATGTTAAGGTCAATAAGCATGTTAGTTACGCTGCTGAAATGCGAGAAGTCAGCCATAATGAATCTGGCAGATTGCCTCTGTACTCGTTCAAGCTTATCAATGTCTCTTCTGATGTGAGGGGACCAGACAGGATTGGCCTATTCTAAGATTGGTCTTATCATGGCATTATAACATTTCAATTTGATTTGAGTTGGGCAGGACTTAAGATTTCTCTGTAGGAATGCTTTGACTGATAGAGCTTTGGATGTGATGTTAGTAATGTGTGTGGACCAAGACAAGTCATTGGTGATTGTAACTCCTAAATATTTAGTAGATGAAACTTCTTGGATAGAGATGTCATTAATGGTGTAGTTGTACGTGATCGGATTGTGTTTACGAGTGATTCTCATGAATACACTTTTATCAGGATTAAAAAACATACCAGATCTAGTGCCCCATTGTGATAAGGAGTTGAGATCATTTTGAAGTGATAAACAGTCGGATGTAGAGTGAATAAAGTATGGTATCATCAGCATACCGTCCAATGTTGGCATTGATTGATAAAGGGAGGTCATTGATATAACATAAAAATAATAAAGGGGCTAAGATTAATTGTTCTTTGGGGGACACCCGAGTTAACTGCATGTGACTCACTGGTTGAACCGTCAAGAGTTACTTGTTGATGCCTTCGGATGAGGAAGTTTTGTAGCCATGTTAGTAGTTCCCCTCTAATACCATAGTAGGATAATTTGTTACATAAACGGTGATGGGGGACTTTATCAAATGCCTTAGATAGATCTAGAAAAATGATATCAATTTGAAAGCCAGAGTCAAGAGATTTAGAAATGTTGTTTACGGTAGTAATAAGTTGTGATTCACATGATCTTCTAGGTCGGAAACCATGTTGTTGGTCGCAGAGGATATTTATTGATTCTAGGTGAGAGAAGAGATGAGTGTGAATTAGGCGCTCCATGATCTTGCAGCTGATACTGGTTAGCGATATTGGTCTGTAATTGGATGCAAGTGTTTTGTCTCCTTTTTTGAATACAGGTACAATATTAGCACGTTTCCAGTCCATGGGAAGTTCTCCTTGATGAAGTGATGAATTGATGATCAGAGTTAGTACTGGAGCAATTTCTTGAGAGGCTAATTGTAATAAGTGTGATGGGATTTTGTCTGGTCCTGGTGCTTTATGAACATCCAAAGTTGTTAGGAGCTGGGAGACATCAGCATAAGTAATGGAAATAGGTTGTATATCAAGATAAGGGCTTTCATCTGGTGTGAGAGTACACTGGGTGTCTTCGGTGGTAAACACTGAGCTAAAATAATCGTTGAGGATATTAGCTTTGTGGGTGGAATCAGTGATGGTATGACCATTATGTGACAGTGGGGGTATTCCAATTATATTACATTGCAAGTTATTCTGTAGGGAATTCAGCTACAAACAAGTCACCCTGTAGTCAGATCAGCTAGAAGAAGGTACCTAATAGAGAGTTCAGCTACAAAGAAACCATCATGTAGAGAGTTCAGCTCAAACAAATTGCCCTGTAGAGAGATCAGCTAGAAGAAGTTACCTTGTAGAGAGTTCAGCTACAAAGAAACAATCATGCAAAGAGTTCAGCTACAAAGAAGCAATCATGCAAAGAGTTCAGCTGCAAACAAATCACCCAGTAGAAAGTTCCGCTATGAACAGATCACACTGTAGAGAGTTCAGTTAGAAACAAGTCATCTTGTAGAGAGATCAGCTAGAAGAAGTCACCTTGTAGAGAGTTCAGCTACAAAGAAACCACCATGTAAGAGAGTTCAGCTGCAAACAAATAACCTGTAGAGAGTTCAGCTAGGAACAAGTCACCCTGTACAGAGATCAGCTAGAAACAAGTCACCCTGTAGAGAATTCAGCTACAAACAAATCACCCTGTAGAAAGATCAGCTAGAAGAAGTTACCTTGTAGAGAGTTCAGCTACAAACAAATCACCCTGTAGAGAGTTCAGCTAAAAACAAGTCACCCTGTAGAGAGATCAGCTAGAAACAAGTCACCCTGTAAAGAGTTCAGCTAGAAGAAGTTACATTGTAGATATTATTATTATTATTATTATAGTTCAGCTACAAAGAAACTACCATGTAGAGAGTTCAGCTGCAAACAAATTGCCCTGTAGAAAATTCAGTTACAAACAAACCACCCTGTAGAGAGTTCAGCTACAAACAAGTAACCCTGTAGAGAGATCAGCTAGAAACAAGTCATCCGGTAGAGAGATCAGCTAGAAGGATAACCTTGTAGAGAGGTCAGCTACAAAGAAATCACCCTGCTTCATCTTTTCTTCTTCCTGTGGTAAAGAAAAAATGATAGGTTAAAAAAAGCCCTAAAGCCGGCCATAGGCCGGCTTTGGGGTATACAAATACAAAAAGAATTGAAATCTAATCCAAAGCAGCCAAGCTGTGCGGCCCTCAGACAGGCTATGGTGAAAAAAGATGTGAAATCCAAGGTGGCGGCCAAGAAATGGCTGTGATGGTAGGTTAATGGTAAAAATTTTAATAATGACAATTCAGGTGAATTTTGTGCCAAGACCAAGCGGCACCATGCAAATTCACCTGAAATTGTCGTTATTAAAATATTTACATAAGGCCACTCCAAGTCATACCTTAGTTTCTGGTCACTCCCAAGCCTACAAATGGATGCGGGCGGGCGGATGATCAGGACTTCAGGACTATAGACTCTACTGTGACAATATACTGTATGGTATTATTATTTGCTCAATTTAGCAAATTCATGTTGATTTTGTACTTAACCAACAACATAAGTAGTTGTGTTTCGGCAAAAAATGCACTAGGAAAGTTGTTGATGGATCATGGCTAGCTATACACTGATGTATAGCATTTAAGTATATATTTATTTATTTATTTAGAATATACTATAGGAAATGTTTTGCTCATGTAGCTACCTATGCTTTCCAAGTGAAATAAATGTCTCATTAGCTATGTCAGGAAAGTATTACTATGACTTATAGCTAAGTTGTTCAAATGATCATGATACACAATGAAATTTAACTTCTATTTTCACATCAGAAATTCTTCATTCAAATGTAAAGTCTTAGCCCACTAGCTATGTGTTTCAAGCCTTCTATTCAGTAACCTTGAGAAAAGTAACTGTCAAAGTTTTGAGTCATTGAGTGCTCCAGACTACTGTTTTTTAGTGATCATCTGGGAATGTTTAAACTATAAGGGTTTCTACTTGCCAATTCTAATTTTAGTTATGGAAAAGTTTAAGTTTAAGCTCACCGAATGTTGCCGGCTTTCCATACCCCTGTAGTGTTCAGTGATAAGGAATTTGAAGTTACTAGACTAATCATTAGAGGACTACATTTGAATTATAAAGTTAAAGCTATGGCCCATCTGCATGGACTAGTAGTTAATGCTACTGAAATTACTTTGGTTACGGAAGCATTAGTAACAGTTATAATCTGAACAGCTATATAATCAAGGACAAAACTAGCTATAGTTAGAAACATTTTATTAGTGTGGCATATATACCTAATATTAGAGTTAAGAGTAGTGTGACTGCTCTATTGGAATCCCTGAATGCTCTATTAGAGTATATCGATCTTTTGCAGTAAAAATTAAGTGTCTTGCTGGGTCACGTGCACTTAAGCACCTGTAATATTAATAATAGTCCTCATAAACTAGGGTTTCAGGTTTACCATGCGGGCGGGTGACCAGAAACTAAGGTTTGACTTGGTGTGGCCTAAACACAACTTCGTATACTCGGATAGGGCTGAAATTTGGCACACTTGACGGGCTCATTAAGGCGGATCTCAGTACCAACTTTGGTAGGAATCCGATGAACATACACGGAGTTATGACCGATTATGTGCGTAAAATAAGGTCGAAGGTCTGTCACGCCTACAGGGTAAACCCCTTAGAGGAATGAGTTGAAAATTTATATGTAGATGGAGTAGCCATCGTAGGAGTGCCTTTTTGTGGTTTGAAAGGAATTGAGATAAAGACCATGGAGATATGACACAAAACCCAACCTGTGTCAAAATTACGCGATCGATTTTTATGAATAAAAAACTATTAGTTTTCACATCTACCAGGCAAACCGCTTAGAGCAATGAGCTGAAAATCAGTGTGTAGCTGGAATAATCATCATAGAAAGTTCTTGCAGTAGTACAGAAGAATCGGATAACAAACCACTGAATAGAGACCCGCCGATTGTGCACATTATTTTACCTATTATACTATGCTGCACTGCTCAAAATTTTGCCTATTATGCTTAAATTTATGCTCAATATTTACCTATTATGCTCAAATTATGCTCAATGTTTATACCTCAGTTCCCATGTTTTCTAGTAAATTTGCATTTTTTTGGGAAAACAGTAAGTTGCTGAAGCACAAACTCTAAATCTTTGATTGTCAAAATGCATGTCACAGAAAAGATCGATACACTCTAATAGAACAGTCAGCTGTCTGATTTTCTCTGACTGTTCTATTAGAGTATATCGATCTTTTTCTGTGATATAATGGTAATACACAAGTGTTCTGCCCATTATGCTAGCATTATGCTCAATGCTTTCAGGTACCTTATTATGCCAGCATAATCGGCGGGTCCCTACCACTGAGTTATGATTCGAAAGGCAACTACGTGTAGTAGCTGTTCTATACCATATGCGTATTTTGTACCGTACGCGTATGGTATGTACCATACGCGTATGGTACGTACCATACGCGTACGGTACGATTTTCCGTACCATACGCGTACGGTATAGACATACGCGTACGGTATAGACATACGCGTATGGTACGTACCATATGCGTATTATGCCTTTTCTCTAGCCTTGCCATCACCTAGCTACAATGTCTTTACAAGCATTCAGTTCTAGCTGAGCAAACTTAGAACTCAACACAATAATCTGCTTACTACTGAGCTGTAACTATAAATTTATTCATCAGCACATGCACACATGCATTTTATCCTTGCCGTGCCCATGCAATACCCACTATAGTCCTATACTAATGTACCTAAATCTTATGTCACATTGTCTGCAGAACTTTCATAAATGGTACTGTGCATGTATGCTACTTTATACAGTAGCTGTCAGAAGCATGCAGATGCATGGTCTTATAATATACTCAATTATAAGTGTGACAATTTACAACAGAATTGGGTAAATAAGCAAGGAGAGCAATTACAACATGCATGGTAGCTAGTAAGTTCTAACTGAATTATACATAATTATACTGCTTGTGAAAAGCTAATAACTGACTGGAAAATGAACTTCGTAAATGTCATCAGTTGTGCAACATGGCTCCTCACTGTATTTGCATTTTTATATACTATGTACACTCTTCTTCTTTTGAGGATCCAATTTCCTGTTTATGTACTTTTCTTGTTTATACATACTGTAAATAGTATATTCATCACACTGGACCTACAGCACAAATTAATGTGGATGTTGTTAACTTTAAAGAGTACATTCAGATAAGAGTAGCTAAACACATTGTCTTACCATACAGTAAGTAGCGAGTAGCTATACAACGCACTTTACAATAATAAAACAACGCAACTTAATATACATTCATTACTGAACTATACATTAGAACTCATAAACTCACCATAAAATCTCTGCCATGTTATGTTTTCGTTCCTACTTCATCTCAGCAGGCAATGCACATGCCTCATTCAATAGCAAAGATTCAGCGAACTACAGTTTTAAAAAATTTATTGCACAATTAATTACTATGCGCATCAGTCTTAGAGTATAGCATGTCTAATATTGCTATAAGCTACAGCCATGCAGATTTACATTAATTAGCAAACTAAAAACATTACTTTCTCTACAGTTATATCTCTTTGCTACCTCCCTCAATGTTATTGTATCAGCATTCTCCAGGTCTTCCTCTGTTTGAGCAATCATTATACATTGTACTTCTCGAGCTCATCTGATTAATATTGTCTACTCAACTGTGACACACCTTTAGTGCCACCAGGCATAAATATCCATTTTTAAGTGGAAGCTATAGTGTACTAACAAATTAAAGGTAAACAATAGATTATATGTAGCAACAATAGAATAAAATATTTAATGAAATAATATATATATGCCTGAAAAAATTGGCTCCATTTGCCAATGGATGCAAATTATTTAATATGGTTGCTATGTTGTAACCAATCAGAATGTAGTATATGGATAATTATATCAAAATCTTATGTATATTTAGCTACAATGCTACCTCTACTGGCTTAGCGTTTATATCACTATGCATTCTAGTCATATTCATTGAAAAATTGCGAATATCAATATGCTGGCACAATTCTACAGCCTAAAAGAAATCAATGTCTTTTGTCCTAAATAATGCTTTAGAAGATCAAACTTCAAATTTCAGTTTCTGAGTAAGACAAGGAACATAATGCTCTTGTTTTATGTTGAAGGGATAATTGGGCACCTTTAAACCCAAACACATTTTTACAAAGTTCATATATACAAGTATAGGAGAAATCCCTAGTAGAGTTTTGGGTAATATCGCTCTATATAGCTTTTAATTATTGTACTAATCTTTGACTATCTTCAGGAGTATTTGTAAACACATAAATATTATGTGTGGGTATTGTTCTAATTGTAGTATTGTTCTAATTGTTCTAATTGTATTGTTCTAATATTAATTGCTACAATTAATACATTGTTTAAATGTGTTTAAGGTAGGTGATTCCACAGTACTGCTAGATAGGTTATTCCATAATTTAATTGTAGAGGGGTAATAAGAGTAAAGGTAAGAATCAATTCTGGAGTGTGGCTGCAAAAATCGTTGATCGTGACCTCGTGTTTGGCTTGCTGTTGGGATTAAATAGGTTCCATTATCGATGTGAACTTGTCTATGCACCATTTTATACATCATAACTAGCTTCAAATTGTTCCGTCACTGTTCAAGAGTTGGTAGATTCAGGTGATCTAGTATCTCAGTTACACTAGCCCAGGGTGAATAATTGTTTGTAATAAACCTTGCAGCTCTTCGTTGGACCATTTCTAACTTGTAGATGCTACTGTTAGTGTATGGAGACCAGACAGTTGATGCATACTCTAAGATAGGACGTACCATTGCTAGATAACACAGCTTCTTAGTTTGTTGAGTGCAAGAGCTAATATTACGTCGCAAAAAGGCATTGGCTGAGTTTGCTTTACAGGTAACATGTTGGCTAGGTGTTATCATGTTTTTCGTAAAGCTTCCAACCCAGATGATTGACCTTTATTAGCTTTGACAATGTAGAATTTCATCAGATCCTACCAGATCAGCAGGACTTAACACATTTCAAGACTGGATCTGCCAACACTGTAATGAATTCATGATTGGTTTTATCATATATTGTCCTAAATCAAGATGTCATGTCAGTTTCATCACTTATATATAATATAGTCATGCGAGATATCATGTTATTCTTTTATTTTAAGGAATGCTTTATTTTAAATAAGTTTGCATCATGCGGTAAAGTAAATTATATCTTAATAGCAGTAATCAGATCAACTTACCCTGCCATTCACTAGAATTGACACATATAAATTCAGCTTCTTTCCTTCCACTGCTATGTATGGAACAACTTGCAACCAGAGACTTTTGAAGCTTCATCTATCACCGTGTTTAACAACCTTCTTATAAATGAACTGTAAAATTGTAATTAGTTAGCTGTAGCTATATATTTTGATTTGAATATTGCATTTATACTCGCTGTGCGAGGTCTTGCAATTATATAATAATAATGAAATAATATATGATTGCTCTATTAGAGTATCTCGATCTTCACTGAACAGAAAGACTAGCTCCTCCCCCTCCCTCTTCTCCGAACAGCAGAGTGCCATCAGGCGTAGTCAATAGGTACGGTAGTACAAAAACCTTCTGCTTGATATTATACGCATACCAGGTTAGCTATACTCAGATGGTACGATTTTCCGTACCATACGCGTATGGTTGTACCGTACGCGAATACGCATATGGTATGTACCATACGCGTATGGTACAAAATACGCATATGGTTTAGAACATAGCCATTAGAGACAGGATGTTATCCGTAACACGGATAATGGGATTTTACTAGTATATTAATAATGCTAACCACCTTGTGTATAGAGACTATAGCCTCTCTATAGAGTCTATCTTGACTAACCTGTCTATACAGTCTATATAGTGACTAAAATGTCTATACCGTCTACATAGTGACTAACCTGTCTATACAGTCTATAGTGACTAACCTGTCTATACAGTCTATATAGTGACTAACCTGTCTATACAGTCTATAGTGACTAATCTGTCTATACAGTCTATATAGTGACTAACCTGTCTATACAGTCTATAGTGACTAACCTGTCTATACAGTCTATAGTGACTAACCTGTCTATATAGTCTACACTGTTAAAAATAAAGAGTAACTACCACTCTGAGAGTTCCCAGAGTAGGGAGGATTTAACACCCCATGGAGAGTAACCAACACTCTGAAGAGAATAACCATTACTCTGAAGAGTAAGTGACACCACCTTCAGAGCATGTGTTACTCCCCAGTTACTCCTTTGGAGTAATGGTTACTCTCCAGGGGTGTTAAATCCTCCCTACACTGGGAACTCCTTGAGAGTTGTGGTTACTCTTCATTTTAACAGTGTATAGTCACTAACCTGTCTATATAGTCTATAGTCACTAACCTGTCTATACAGTCTGGCTAACCTGTCTATACAGTCTATAGTGACTAACCTGTCTATACAGTCTATAGTGACTAACCTGTCTATATAGTCTTTAGACTATGGTACAGCTCATTTAGAGGGTTACTAAATCACTTAGTCACCTGACATGCTCATTTAGTCACCTACACATGTTCATTTAGTAACCCGCCCTCAGGCAATTTTGTACGTGAAAAATAATTACAACATGAAAGGTACACTGGAGTACTTGATAATACTGTAATACAATTCTTCTCCGTGTTCTGCAAATAATTCTGGAGAAATAGTAGACTAAGCGGCGTATCTACTAAATCTCTAGCCGTTACTCTGGTTACTGGTCGAATAATTATTTTTGTGGGCGCTGTAAGGACATCAGGAAGAAACCATTCTGCTGTTCTGCATTGCTCTTTGACCCCACCCTAATGCTCTGGCTATAAAGGTATATACTTTAAACCATAGTCTAAATAAGTTAGACACCGCGACCAACGGGAACTAAGCGATTTAGTAACCCCTCTGGCCCTTAGTAGCGCCCTCGCTACGCTCGGGACGCTACAGCCTCGGGCCATCGGGGTTACTAAATCGCTTAGTTCCCTTGGTCTTGGTGTCTAACTATTATATAGTCACTAACCTGTCTATATAGTCTATAGTTACTAACCTGTCTATACAGTCTATAGTGACTAACCTGTCTATACAGTCTATAGTGACTAACCTGTCTATACAATCTATAGTGACTAACCTGTCTATACGGTCTATAGTCACTAACCTGTCTATACAGTCTATAGTGACTAACCTGTCTATACAGTCTATATAGTGACTAACCTGTCTATACAGTCTATAGTGCCTAACCTGCCTATACAGTCTATAGTGACTAACCTGTCTATACAATCTATAGTGACTAACCTGTCTATATGGTCTATAGTCACTAACCTGTCTATACAGTCTATAGTGACTAACCTGTCTATACAGTCTATATAGTGACTAACCTGTCTATACAGTCTATAGTGCCTAACCTGCCTGTACAGTCTATAGTGACTAACCTGTCTATACAGTCTATAGTGACTAACCTGTCTATACAGTCTATAGTGACTAACCTGTCTATACAGTCTATAGTGACTAACCTGTCTATACAGTCTATATAGTGACTAACCTGTCTATACAGTCTATAGTGACTAACCTGTCTATACAGTCTATAGTGACTAACCTGTCTATATAGTCTATAGTCACTAACCTGTCTATATAGTCTTTCAAGACACACGGTAGTGTGTCGTGCGGCCCAAGAAGCCGGCGCGCCATACCGTGAGTATATTGACAGGAAGAACGAAAACGTCATTTTCACACCTTTGTATCTCGGTGATCACTTATCTGATTGGAGCTAAATTTGCTACACAGTTGCCCGCCAGCCAAGGGAGTCTACATGCCAAATTTGAAGGAAATCGCTCCAGCCATTTCCGAGATACGAGCTGCCAAAGTTTCGTTTTTTTTCTTCGTTTTTTTTTCTTCTTCTTCGTCTTTTCGCACACTTGCAAAAATTGCTATAACAAGCAAACGCGTACTCCGATCGCCTTGAAATTTGGTACACAGACAGGGAGTCAAAAGGCGAATCCTAGCATCAAATTTGGTACAAATCCGACGAATGGTTCAGGAGTTATGACCGATTATTCGCGTAAAACAAGATCGATTTGTTGTCACGCCTACAGGGTAAACCGCTTCATGGAATGAGTTGAAAATTGCTATGTAGATGGAGTAACCATCGTAGGAGTGCCTTTTGGTGGTTTGAAAGGAATCGAGATAAAGACCACGGAGATATGACACAAAACCCAACCTGTGTTACAATTACGCGATCGATTTTATGAATAAAAAAGTATTAGTTTTCACGCCTACTAGTCAAACCGCTTAGAGCAATGAGCTGAAAATCGGTGTATAGCTGGAATAATCTTCATAGAAAGTCCTTGCAGTAGTACAGAAGAATCGGATTACAAACCACTGAGTTATGATTCGAAAGCCAACTCCGTGTAGCAAATGCGAGATCGAGATACTCTAATAGAACAGTCACCCTAATAGAGCATTCGGCTAATTTATTTACTCCATTATAGAATTTTATTACATCACAAGTTATTCTGCAGGGAGTTCAGCTGCAAACAGTTAATCTTATAGACAGTTCAGCAAGAAGACAGTCACCATGTGGAGAGTTAAGCAAATATACCACTATAGAGATTCAGAACATTACAAGTCACACTGAAGAAAGTTCAGCTATAAACAAGTCATGCACTGTGTAGAGAATTCAGTTACAATTAAGTCACTCTCTAGAGAATTCAGTTACACAGAATTCAGCTACACACACGTCACTGTGGAGAGAGTTCAGCTACAAACAAATTACCCTTTAGAGTGATCAGCTACAAACAAAACACTTTGCAGGGTGTTCAACTGCAACAAATCAATTACCTTTAGAGCGATCAGCAATGAACAAATCAACACAAATCTACTTGTAGAGAGATCAGCTAGAAACAAATCACCCTGAAGAGAGTTCAGCTACAAAAAATCACCCTGTAGAGACATCAGCTAGAAACTAGACACAATGTAAGGAGTTCAGCTACAAGCAATCACCCTGTAGAGAGTTCAGCTAAAACAAATCAACCTGCAGAGAGATCAGCTACAAACAAGTCACCTTATAGAGAGTTCAGCTACAAACAGATTACCTGTAGAGAGATCGGCTACAAACAAATCAACCTGCAGAGAGATCAGCTATATACACACAAATTAACTTGTAGAGAGATCAGCTACAAACAAATCACCCTGTAGAGAGATCAGCTAGAAACTACACACAATGTAAGGAGTTCAGCTACAAACAAATCACTCTGTAGAGAGATCAGCTACAAACTAGACACAAAGTAAGGAGTTCAGCTACAAGCAAATTACCCTGTAGAGAGTTCATCTACAAACAAATCAACCTGTAGAGCAATCAGCTAGAAACAAATCACCCTGAAGAGAGGTCAGCTACAAAAAATCACCCTGTAGAGAGATCAGCTAGAAACAAATCACCCTGAAGAGAGGTCAGCTACAAAAAAATCACCCTGTAGAGAGATCAGCTACAAACAAATCAACCTGCAGAGAGATCAGCTACACACAAATCAACTTGTAGAGAGTTCAGCTACAAACAAATTACCCTGTAGAGAGATCGGCTACAAACAAATCAGCCTGTAGAGAGTTCAGCTAAAACAAATCAACCCGCAGAGAGATCAACTTCTAACAATTCATCTTATAGAGAGTTCAGCTACAAACAAATTACCCTATAGAGAGATCGGCTACAAACAAATCAACCTGCAGAGAGATCAGCTACACACAAATCAACTTGTAGAGAGATCAATTACAAACAAATCACCCTGTAGAGAGATCAGCTAGAAACTACACACAATGTAAGGAGTTCAGCTACAAATAAATCACCTTATAGAGAGTTCAGCTACAAACAAATCAACCTGTAGAGAGATCAGCTAGAAACTGGACACAATGTAAGGAGTTCAGCTACAAGCAAATCACCCTTTAGTGAGTTCAGCTACAAACAAATCAACCTGCAGTGAGATCACCTACAAAAGAGCACCTTGTACAGAGTTCAGCTACAAACAAATTACCATGTAGAGAGATTGGCTACAAACAAATCAACTTGTAGAGAGATCAGCTACAAACAAATCACCCTGTAGAGAGATCAGCTAGAAACTAGTCACAATGTAAGGAGTTCAGCTACAAGTAAATCACCCTGTAGAGAGTTCAGCTAAAACAAATCAACCTGCAGAGAGATCAATTAACAAATAAATTACTTTCTAGACAGTTCAGCTACAAACAAATTACCTTGTAGAGAGATTAGCTGCAAATTAATCAACCTGCAGAGAGATCAGCTACACACAAATCAACTTGTAGAGAGATCAGCTACAAACAAATCACCCTGTAGAGAGATCAGCTAGAAACTAGATACAATGCAAGGAGTTCAGCTACAAGCAAAATCACCCTTTAGTGAGTTCAGCTACAAACAAATCAACCTGCAGTGAGATCACCCACAAAAACGCACTTGTACAGAGATCAGGTAGAAGAATTCACTTTGTAGAGAGTTCATTTACAAAGAAACCATCATATAGAGAGTTCAGCTACAAAGAAATTACCCCGTAGAGAGTTCAGCTAGAAGAAGTCACCTTGTAAAGAGTTTAGCTACAAAGAAACCATCATGTACAGAGTTCAGTTACAAAGAAACCACCTGTACAGAATTCAACTACAAACAAATCACCCTGTATAGAGATCAGCTAGAAGAAGTTACCTTGTAGATAGTTCAGCTACAACAATTCACCCTGTAGAAAGATCAGCTAGTAGAAGTCACCTTATAGAGTGTTCAGTTACAAAGAAACCATCATGTAGAGAGTTCAGCTGCAAACAAATCACTCTGTAGAGAGTTCAGCTACAAAGAAACCGCCATGTAGAGAGTTCAGCCTCATACAAACCACCTTGTAGAGAATTCAACTACAACAAATCACCCTGTAGAGAAGAAGTTACCTTGTAGAGAGTTCAGCTACAAAGAAACCACCATGTAGAGAGTTTAGCTGCAAACAATTCACCTGTAGAAAGTTCAGCTAGAAACAAATCACCCCATAGAGAGATCAGCTACAAACAAATCAACCTGCAGAGAGATCAGCTACACACAAATCAACTTGTAGAGAGTTCAGCTGCAAACAAATCACCCTGCAGAGAGTTCAGCTACAAAAAAATCACCCTGTAGAGAGTTCAGCTAGACGAAGTCACCTTATAGAGAGTTCAGCTACAAAGAAACCATTATGTAGAGAGTTCGGCTATAAAGACACCACCATGTAGAGAGTTTAGCTGCAAACAAATCACCTGTTACAGAGAGTTCAGCTACAAAGAAACCATCCTGTATATAGTTCAGCTACATTTCAAGTCACCCAGTAGAGAGATCAGCTGCAAAAAAAATCCTGTGGGGAATAATGAGCATGTAATAAATATATGTATATAATTTGTATAATTACTAATAAAATCAAAAATAATTGAAGTACTAAAATTCTTCTTTAAGTTCTTTTCTTCTTCCTGTGGTAAAGAAAAAAACACATGGGTTAAAAAAGCCCCAAAGCCAGCCATAGGCCGGCTTTGCAGTATACAAATACAAAAAAGAAGTGATATCTAATCAAAAACAGCCAAGCTGTAAAAACAGGTGCGGCCCCCATAAAGGCCATGGTGAAAAAAGATGTGAAATCCAAGGTGGCGGCCAAGAAATGGCTGCGATGGTAGGTTAATGGTTACATTTTAATAACAACAATTCAGGTGAATTTGGTGCCAAGAACAAGCGGCACAAAATTCACCTCAATTGTTGTTATTAAAATGTAACCATTAAACTACCATCACAGCCATTTCTTGGCCGCCACCTTGGATTTCACATCTTTTTTCACCATGGCCTTTATGGGGGCCGCACCTTTTTTTACAGCTTGGCTGTTTTTGATTAGATAGTCACTAACCTGTCTATACAGTCTATAGTGACTAACCTGTCTATACAGTCTATAGTGACTAACCTGTCTATACAGTCTATAGTGACTAACCTGTCTATACAGCCTATATAGTGACTAACCTGTCTATACAGTCTATAGTGCCTAACCTGTCTATACAGTCTATAGTGACTAACTTGTCTATACAGTCTATAGTGACTAACCTGTCTATACAGTCTATAGTGACTAACCTGTCTATACAGTCTATAGTGACTAAGCTGTCTATACAGTCTATAGTGACTAAGCTGACTATACAGTATATAGTGACTAACCTGTCTGTACAGTCTATAGTGACTAACCTGTCTATACAGTCTATAGTCACTAACCTGTCTATATAGTGACTAACCTGTCTATACAGTCTATAGTGACTAACCTGTCTATACAGTCTATAGTGACTAACCTGTCTATACAGTCTATAGTGACTAACCTGTCTATACAGTCTATAGTGACTATCCTGTCTATACAGTCTATAGTGACTAACCTGTCTATACAGTCTATAGTGACTAACCTGTCTATTAAGTCTATAGTGACTAACCTATCTATACCGTCTATAGTGACTAACCTGTCTATGTAGTCTATAGTGACTAACTTGTCTATACAGTCTATAGTGACTAACCTGTCTATACAGTCTATAGTGACTAACCTGTCTATGTAGTCTGACTATAGTGACTAACTTGTCTATACAGTCTATAGTGACTAACCTGTCTATACAGTCTATAGTGACTAACCTGTCTATACGGTCTATAGTGACTAACCTGTCTATACGGTCTATAGTGACTAACCTGTCTATACCGTCTATAGTGACTAACCTGTCTATACAGTATATAGTGACTAACCTGTCTGTACAGTCTATAGTGACTAACCTGTCTATACAGTCTATAGTCACTAACCTGTCTATATAGTGCCTAACCTGTCTATACAGTCTATAGTCACTAACCTGTCTATACGGTCTATAGTGACTAACCTGTCTATACCGTCTATATAGTGATTAATCTGTCTATACAGTCTATATAGTGACTAACCTGTCTATACAGTCTATAGTAACTAACCTGTCTATACAGTCTATAGTGACTAACCTGTCTATACAGTCTATAGTGACTAACCTGTCTATGTAGTCTGACTATAGTGACTAACTTGTCTATACAGTCTATAGTGACTAACCTGTCTATACAGTCTATAGTGACTAACCTGTCTATACGGTCTATAGTGACTAACCTGTCTATACGGTCTATAGTGACTAACCTGTCTATACCGTCTATAGTGACTAACCTGTCTATACAGTCTATAGTGACTAACCTGTCTATACAGTCTATAGTGACTAACCTGTCTATACGGTCTATAGTGACTAACCTGTCTATACCGTCTATATAGTGACTAACCTGTCTATACAGTCTATATAGTGACTAACCTGTCTATACAGTCTATATAGTGACTAACCTGTCTATACAGTCTATAGTGATTGACCTGTCTATACAGTCTATAGTGACTGACCTGTCTATACGGTCTATAGTGACTAACCTGTCTATGCCGTCTATACTGACTAACCTGTCTATACAGTCTATAGTGACTAACCTGTCTATACAGTCTATAGTGACTAACCTGTCTATACGGTCTATAGTGACTAACCTGTCTATACAGTCTATAGTCACTAACCTGTCTATATAGTGACTAACCTGTCTATACAGTCTATAGTGACTAACCTGTCTATACAGTCTATAGTGACTAACCTGTCTATACAGTCTATAGTGACTAACCTGTCTATACAGTCTATAGTGACTAACCTGTCTATACAGTCTATAGTGACTAACCTGTCTATACAGTCTATAGTCACTAACCTGTCTATACGGTCTATAGTGACTAACCTATCTATACCGTCTATAGTGACTAACCTGTCTATACGGTCTATAGTGACTAACCTATCTATACCGTCTATAGTGACTAACCTGTCTATACAGTCTATAGTCACTAACCTGTCTATATAGTGACTAACCTGTCTATACAGTCTATAGTGACTAACCTGTCTATACAGTCTATAGTGACTATCCTGTCTATACAGTCTATATAGTGACTAACCTGTCTATACAGTCTATAGTGCCTAACCTGTCTATACAGTCTATAGTGACTAACCTGTCTATACAATCTATAGTGACTAACCTGTCTATATGGTCTATAGTCACTAACCTGTCTATACAGTCTATAGTGACTAACCTGTCTATACAGTCTATATAGTGACTAACCTGTCTATACAGTCTATAGTGCCTAACCTGCCTATACAGTCTATAGTGACTAACCTGTCTATACAGTCTATAGTGACTAACCTGTCTATACAGTCTATAGTGACTAACCTGTCTATACAGTCTATAGTGACTAACCTGTCTATACAGTCTATAGTGACTAACCTGTCTATACAGTCTATAGTGACTAACCTGTCTATGTAGTCTATAGTGACTAACTTGTCTATACAGTCTATAGTGACTGACCTGTCTATACAGTCTATAGTGACTGACCTGTCTATACAGTCTATAGTGACTAACCTGTCTATACAGTCTATAGTGACTAACCTGTCTATACAGTCTATATAGTGACTAACCTGTATATACCGTCTATAGTGACTAACCTGTCTATACGGTCTATAGTGACTAACCTGTCTATACAGTCTATAGTCACTAACCTGTCTATATAGTGACTAACCTGTCTATACAGTCTATAGTGACTAACCTGTCTATGTAGTCTATAGTGACTAACTTGTCTATACAGTCTATAGTGACTGACCTGTCTATACAGTCTATAGTGACTGACCTGTCTATACAGTCTATAGTGACTGACCTGTCTATACAGTCTATAGTGACTAACCTGTCTATACAGTCTATAGTGACTAACCTGTCTATACAGTCTATAGTGACTAACCTGTCTATACGGTCTATAGTGACTAACCTGTCTATACGGTCTATAGTGACTAACCTATCTATACAGTCTATAGTGACTAACCTGTCTATACAGACTATAGTGACTAACCTGTCTATACAGTCTATAGTGACTAACCTGTCTATACAGTCTATAGTGACTAACCTGTCTATACAGTCTATATAGTGACTAACCTGTATATACCATCTATAGTGACTAACCTGTCTATACGGTCTATAGTGACTAACCTGTCTATACAGTCTATAGTCACTAACCTGTCTATATAGTGACTAACCTGTCTATACAGTCTATAGTGACTAACCTGTCTGTACAGTCTATAGTGACTAACCTGTCTATACAGTCTATAGTGACTAACCTGTCTATACAGTCTATAGTGACTAACCTGTCTATACAGTCTATAGTGACTAACCTGTCTATACAGTCTATATAGTGACTAACCTGTATATACCGTCTATAGTGACTAACCTGTCTATACGGTCTATAGTGACTAACCTGTCTATACAGTCTATAGTTACTAACCTGTCTATACAGTCTATAGTGACTAACCTGTCTATACAGTCTATAGTGACTAACCTGTCTATACAGTCTATAGTGACTAACCTGTCTATACAGTCTATAGTGACTAACCTGTCTATACAGTCTATATAGTGACTAACCTGTATATACCGTCTATAGTGACTAACCTGTCTATACGGTCTATAGTGACTAACCTGTCTATACAGTCTATAGTCACTAACCTGTCTATATAGTGACTAACCTGTCTATACAGTCTATAGTGACTAACCTGTCTATGTAGTCTATAGTGACTAACTTGTCTATACAGTCTATAGTGACTGACCTGTCTATACAGTCTATAGTGACTGACCTGTCTATACAGTCTATAGTGACTAACCTGTCTATACAGTCTATAGTGACTAACCTGTCTATACAGTCTATAGTGACTAACCTGTCTATACGGTCTATAGTGACTAACCTGTCTATATAGTGACTAACCTGTCTATACAGTCTATAGTGACTAACCTGTCTATACAGTCTATAGTGACTAACCTGTCTATACAGTCTATAGTGACTAACCTGTCTATACAGTCTATAGTGACTATCCTGTCTATACAGTCTATAGTGACTAACCTGTCTATACAGTCTATAGTGACTAACCTGTCTATTAAGTCTATAGTGACTAACCTATCTATACCGTCTATAGTGACTAACCTGTCTATGTAGTCTATAGTGACTAACTTGTCTATACAGTCTATAGTGACTAACCTGTCTATACAGTCTATAGTGACTAACCTGTCTATGTAGTCTGACTATAGTGACTAACTTGTCTATACAGTCTATAGTGACTAACCTGTCTATACAGTCTATAGTGACTAACCTGTCTATACGGTCTATAGTGACTAACCTGTCTATACGGTCTATAGTGACTAACCTGTCTATACCGTCTATAGTGACTAACCTGTCTATACAGTATATAGTGACTAACCTGTCTGTACAGTCTATAGTGACTAACCTGTCTATACAGTCTATAGTCACTAACCTGTCTATATAGTGCCTAACCTGTCTATACAGTCTATAGTCACTAACCTGTCTATACGGTCTATAGTGACTAACCTGTCTATACCGTCTATATAGTGATTAATCTGTCTATACAGTCTATATAGTGACTAACCTGTCTATACAGTCTATAGTAACTAACCTGTCTATACAGTCTATAGTGACTAACCTGTCTATACAGTCTATAGTGACTAACCTGTCTATGTAGTCTGACTATAGTGACTAACTTGTCTATACAGTCTATAGTGACTAACCTGTCTATACAGTCTATAGTGACTAACCTGTCTATACGGTCTATAGTGACTAACCTGTCTATACGGTCTATAGTGACTAACCTGTCTATACCGTCTATAGTGACTAACCTGTCTATACAGTCTATAGTGACTAACCTGTCTATACAGTCTATAGTGACTAACCTGTCTATACGGTCTATAGTGACTAACCTGTCTATACCGTCTATATAGTGACTAACCTGTCTATACAGTCTATATAGTGACTAACCTGTCTATACAGTCTATATAGTGACTAACCTGTCTATACAGTCTATAGTGATTGACCTGTCTATACAGTCTATAGTGACTGACCTGTCTATACGGTCTATAGTGACTAACCTGTCTATGCCGTCTATACTGACTAACCTGTCTATACAGTCTATAGTGACTAACCTGTCTATACAGTCTATAGTGACTAACCTGTCTATACAGTCTATAGTGACTAACCTGTCTATACAGTCTATATAGTGACTAACCTGTATATACCGTCTATAGTGACTAACCTGTCTATACGGTCTATAGTGACTAACCTGTCTATACAGTCTATAGTCACTAACCTGTCTATATAGTGACTAACCTGTCTATACAGTCTATAGTGACTAACCTGTCTATACAGTCTATAGTGACTAACCTGTCTATACAGTCTATAGTGACTAACCTGTCTATACAGTCTATAGTGACTAACCTGTCTATACAGTCTATAGTGACTAACCTGTCTATACAGTCTATAGTCACTAACCTGTCTATACGGTCTATAGTGACTAACCTATCTATACCGTCTATAGTGACTAACCTGTCTATACGCTCTATAGTGACTAACCTATCTATACCGTCTATAGTGACTAACCTGTCTATACAGTCTATAGTCACTAACCTGTCTATATAGTGACTAACCTGTCTATACAGTCTATAGTGACTAACCTGTCTATACAGTCTATAGTGACTATCCTGTCTATACAGTCTATATAGTGACTAACCTGTCTATACAGTCTATAGTGCCTAACCTGTCTATACAGTCTATAGTGACTAACCTGTCTATACAATCTATAGTGACTAACCTGTCTATATGGTCTATAGTCACTAACCTGTCTATACAGTCTATAGTGACTAACCTGTCTATACAGTCTATATAGTGACTAACCTGTCTATACAGTCTATAGTGCCTAACCTGCCTATACAGTCTATAGTGACTAACCTGTCTATACAGTCTATAGTGACTAACCTGTCTATACAGTCTATAGTGACTAACCTGTCTATACAGTCTATAGTGACTAACCTGTCTATGTAGTCTATAGTGACTAACTTGTCTATACAGTCTATAGTGACTGACCTGTCTATACAGTCTATAGTGACTGACCTGTCTATACAGTCTATAGTGACTAACCTGTCTATACAGTCTATAGTGACTAACCTGTCTATACAGTCTATATAGTGACTAACCTGTATATACCGTCTATAGTGACTAACCTGTCTATACGGTCTATAGTGACTAACCTGTCTATACAGTCTATAGTCACTAACCTGTCTATATAGTGACTAACCTGTCTATACAGTCTATAGTGACTAACCTGTCTATGTAGTCTATAGTGACTAACTTGTCTATACAGTCTATAGTGACTGACCTGTCTATACAGTCTATAGTGACTGACCTGTCTATACAGTCTATAGTGACTAACCTGTCTATACAGTCTATAGTGACTAACCTGTCTATACAGTCTATAGTGACTAACCTGTCTATACGGTCTATAGTGACTAACCTGTCTATACGGTCTATAGTGACTAACCTATCTATACAGTCTATAGTGACTAACCTGTCTATACAGACTATAGTGACTAACCTGTCTATACAGTCTATAGTGACTAACCTGTCTATACAGTCTATAGTGACTAACCTGTCTATACAGTCTATAGTGACTAACTTGTCTATACAGTCTATATAGTGACTAACCTGTATATACCATCTATAGTGACTAACCTGTCTATACGGTCTATAGTGACTAACCTGTCTATACAGTCTATAGTCACTAACCTGTCTATATAGTGACTAACCTGTCTATACAGTCTATAGTGACTAACCTGTCTGTACAGTCTATAGTGACTAACCTGTCTATACAGTCTATAGTGACTAACCTGTCTATACAGTCTATAGTGACTAACCTGTCTATACAGTCTATAGTGACTAACCTGTCTATACAGTCTATATAGTGACTAACCTGTATATACCGTCTATAGTGACTAACCTGTCTATACGGTCTATAGTGACTAACCTGTCTATACAGTCTATAGTCACTAACCTGTCTATACAGTCTATAGTGACTAACCTGTCTATACAGTCTATAGTGACTAACCTGTCTATACAGTCTATAGTGACTAACCTGTCTATACAGTCTATAGTGACTAACCTGTCTATACAGTCTATATAGTGACTAACCTGTATATACCGTCTATAGTGACTAACCTGTCTATACGGTCTATAGTGACTAACCTGTCTATACAGTCTATAGTCACTAACCTGTCTATATAGTGACTAACCTGTCTATACAGTCTATAGTGACTAACCTGTCTATGTAGTCTATAGTGACTAACTTGTCTATACAGTCTATAGTGACTGACCTGTCTATACAGTCTATAGTGACTGACCTGTCTATACAGTCTATAGTGACTAACCTGTCTATACAGTCTATAGTGACTAACCTGTCTATACAGTCTATAGTGACTAACCTGTCTATACGGTCTATAGTGACTAACCTATCTATACCGTCTATAGTGACTAACCTGTCTATACGGTCTATAGTGACTAACCTATCTATACCGTCTATAGTGACTAACCTGTCTATACAGTCTATAGTCACTAACCTGTCTATATAGTGACTAACCTGTCTATACAGTCTATAGTGACTAACCTGTCTATACAGTCTATAGTGACTATCCTGTCTATACAGTCTATATAGTGACTAACCTGTCTATACAGTCTATAGTGCCTAACCTGTCTATACAGTCTATAGTGACTAACCTGTCTATACAATCTATAGTGACTAACCTGTCTATAGGGTCTATAGTCACTAACCTGTCTATACAGTCTATAGTGACTAACCTGTCTATACAGTCTATATAGTGACTAACCTGTCTATACAGTCTATAGTGCCTAACCTGCCTATACAGTCTATAGTGACTAACCTGTCTATACAGTCTATAGTAACTAACCTGTCTATACAGTCTATAGTGACTAACCTGTCTATACAGTCTATAGTGACTAACCTGTCTATACAGTCTATAGTGACTAACCTGTCTATGTAGTCTATAGTGACTAACGTGTCTATACAGTCTATAGTGACTGACCTGTCTATACAGTCTATAGTGACTGACCTGTCTATACAGTCTATAGTGACTCACCTGTCTATACAGTCTATAGTGACTAACCTGTCTATACAGTCTATAGTGACTAACCTGTCTATACGGTCTATAGTGACTAACCTTTCTATACGGTCTATAGTGACTAACCTATCTATACAGTCTATAGTGACTAACCTGTCTATACAGTCTATAGTGACTAACCTGTCTATACAGTCTATAGTGACTAACCTGTCTATACAGTCTATAGTGACTAACCTGTCTATACGGTCTATAGTGACTAACCTGTCTATACGGTCTATAGTGACTAACCTGTCTATACCGTCTATAGTCACTAACCTGTCTATACCGTCTATAGTCACTAACCTGTCTATACAGTCTATAGTGACTAACCTGTCTATACAGTCTATAGTGACTAACCTGTCTATATGGTCTATAGTGACTAACCTGTCTATACGGTCTATAGTGACTAACCTGTCTATACCGTCTATAGTCACTAACCTGTCTATACAGTCTATAGTGACTAACCTGTCTATACAGTCTATAGTGACTAACCTGTCTATACAGTCTATAGTGACTAACCTGTCTATACGGTCTATAGTGACTAACCTGTCTATACCGTCTATAGTCACTAACCTGTCTATACAGTCTATAGTGACTAACCTGTCTATACAGTCTATAGTGACTAACCTGTCTATACAGTCTATAGTGACTAACCTGTCTATACCGTCTATAGTCACTAACCTGTCTATACAGTCTATAGTGACTAACCTGTCTATACAGTCTATAGTGACTAACCTGTCTATACAGTCTATAGTGACTAACCTGTCTATACGGTCTATAGTGACTAACCTATCTATACAGTCTATAGTGACTAACCTGTCTATGTAGTCTATAGTGACTAACTTGTCTATACAGTCTATAGTGACTAACCTGTCTATACAGTCTATAGTGCCTAACCTGTCTATACAGTATATAGTCACTAACCTGTCTATACGGTCTATAGTGACTAACCTGTCTATACCGTCTATATAGTGACTAATCTGTCTATACAGTCTATATAGTGACTAACCTGTCTATACAGTCTATAGTGACTAACCTGTCTATACAGTCTATAGTGACTAACCTGTCTATACAGTCTATAGTGACTAACCTGTCTATACAGTCTATAGTGACTAACCTGTCTATGTAGTCTATAGTGACTAACTTGTCTATACAGTCTATAGTGACTGACCTGTCTATACAGTCTATAGTGACTGACCTGTCTATACAGTCTATAGTGACTAACCTGTCTATACAGTCTATAGTCACTAACCTGTCTATACAGTCTATAGTGACTAACCTGTCTATACAGTCTATAGTGACTAACCTGTCTATACAGTCTATAGTGACTAACCTGTCTATACGGTCTATAGTGACTAACCTATCTATACAGTCTATAGTGACTAACCTGTCTATGTAGTCTATAGTGACTAACTTGTCTATACAGTCTATAGTGACTAACCTGTCTATACAGTCTATAGTGCCTAACCTGTCTATACAGTATATAGTCACTAACCTGTCTATACGGTCTATAGTGACTAACCTGTCTATACCGTCTATATAGTGACTAATCTGTCTATACAGTCTATATAGTGACTAACCTGTCTATACAGTCTATAGTGACTAACCTGTCTATACAGTCTATAGTGACTAACCTGTCTATACAGTCTATAGTGACTAACCTGTCTATACGGTCTATAGTGACTAACCTGTCTATACGGTCTATAGTGACTAACCTATCTATACAGTCTATAGTGACTAACCTGTCTATACAGTCTATAGTGACTAACCTGTCTATGTAGTCTATAGTGACTAACTTGTCTATACAGTCTATAGTGACTAACCTGTCTATACAGTCTATAGTGACTAACCTGTCTATACAGTCTATAGTGACTAACCTATCTATACAGTCTATAGTGACTAACCTGTCTATACAGTCTATAGTGACTAACCTGTCTATACAGTCTATAGTGACTAACCTGTCTATACAGTCTATAGTGACTAACCTGTCTATACGGTCTATAGTGACTAACCTGTCTATACCGTCTATATAGTGACTAATCTGTCTATACAGTCTATATAGTGACTAACCTGTCTATACAGTCTATAGTGACTAACCTGTCTATACAGTCTATAGTGACTAACCTGTCTATGTAGTCTATAGTGACTAACCTGTCTATACAGTCTATAGTGACTAACCTGTCTATGTAGTCTATAGTGACTAACTTGTCTATACAGTCTATAGTGACTGACCTGTCTATACAGTCTATAGTGACTGACCTGTCTATACAGTCTATAGTGACTAACCTGTCTATACAGTCTATAGTCACTAACCTGTCTATACAGTCTATAGTGACTAACCTGTCTATACCGTCTATATAGTGACTAATCTGTCTATACAGTCTATATAGTGACTAACCTGTCTATACAGTCTATAGTGACTAACCTGTCTATACAGTCTATAGTGACTAACCTGTCTATACGGTCTATAGTGACTAACCTGTCTATACGGTCTATAGTGACTAACCTGTCTATACGGTCTATAGTGACTAACCTGTCTATACGGTCTATAGTGACTAACCTATCTATACGGTCTATAGTGACTAACCTGTCTATACGGTCTATAGTGACTAACCTGTCTATACGGTCTATAGTGACTAACCTATCTATACGGTCTATAGTGACTAACCTGTCTATACGGTCTATAGTGACTAACCTGTCTATACAGTCTATAGTGACTAACCTGTCTATACAGTCTATAGTGACTAACCTGTCTATACGGTCTATAGTGACTAACCTGTCTATACGGTCTATAGTGACTAACCTGTCTATACCGTCTATAGTCACTAACCTGTCTATACCGTCTATAGTCACTAACCTGTCTATACAGTCTATAGTGACTAACCTGTCTATACCGTCTATAGTGACTAACCTGTCTATACGGTCTATAGTGACTAACCTGTCTATACGGTCTATAGTGACTAACCTGTCTATACCGTCTATAGTCACTAACCTGTCTATACAGTCTATAGTGACTAACCTGTCTATACAGTCTATAGTGACTAACCTGTCTATACAGTCTATAGTGACTAACCTGTCTATACGGTCTATAGTGACTAACCTGTCTATACCGTCTATAGTCACTAACCTGTCTATACAGTCTATAGTGACTAACCTGTCTATACAGTCTATAGTGACTAACCTGTCTATACAGTCTATAGTGACTAACCTGTCTATACCGTCTATAGTCACTAACCTGTCTATACAGTCTATAGTGACTAACCTGTCTATACAGTCTATAGTGACTAACCTGTCTATACAGTCTATAGTGACTAACCTGTCTATACGGTCTATAGTGACTAACCTATCTATACAGTCTATAGTGACTAACCTGTCTATGTAGTCTATAGTGACTAACTTGTCTATACAGTCTATAGTGACTAACCTGTCTATACAGTCTATAGTGCCTAACCTGTCTATACAGTATATAGTCACTAACCTGTCTATACGGTCTATAGTGACTAACCTGTCTATACCGTCTATATAGTGACTAATCTGTCTATACAGTCTATATAGTGACTAACCTGTCTATACAGTCTATAGTGACTAACCTGTCTATACAGTCTATAGTGACTAACCTGTCTATACAGTCTATAGTGACTAACCTGTCTATGTAGTCTATAGTGACTAACTTGTCTATACAGTCTATAGTGACTAACCTGTCTATACCGTCTATATAGTGACTAATCTGTCTATACAGTCTATATAGTGACTAACCTGTCTATACAGTCTATCTAGTGACTAACCTGTCTATACAGTCTATAGTGACTAACCTGTTCACTATAGACCGTATAGACAGGTTAGTCACTATAGACTGTATAGACAGGTTAGTCACTATAGACCGTATAGACAAGTTAGTCACTATAGACTGTATAGACAGGTTAGTCACTATATAGACTGTATAGACAGATTAGTCACTATATAGACGGTATAGACAGGTTAGTCACTATAGACCGTATAGACAGGTTAGTCACTATAGACTGTATAGACAGGTTAGTCACTATAGACTGTATAGACAGGTTAGTCACTATAGACTGTATAGACAGGTTAGTCACTATAGACTACATAGACAGGTTAGTCACTATAGACTGTATAGACAGGTTAGTCACTATAGACTGTATAGACAGGTTAGTCACTGTAGACTGTATAGACAGGTTAGTCACTATAGACTGTATAGACAGGTTAGTCACTATATAGACAGGTTAGTCACTATAGATTGTATAGACAGGTTAGTCACTATAGACTGTATAGACAGGTTAGTCACTATATAGACTGTATAGACAGGTTAGTCACTATAGACTGTATAGACAGGTTAGTCACTATAGACTGTATAGACAGGTTAGTCACTATAGACTGTATAGACAGGTTAATTTCCGTTTCTAATAGTATATTAGTTCCGTGTTACGGATAACATCCTGTCTGTAATGCCACTTACTACGTGTTGAAAATGCGAGATCGAGATACTCTAATAGAACAGTCACCCTAATAGAGCATTCAGCTACGTTTATAACTTACTCCATTACAGAATTATATTACATTGCAGGATATTCTGTACGGAATTCAGCTACAAACAGTTAATCTGATAGACAATTCAGCTACATGCAAGTCACCCTGTAGAGAGTTCATCTAGAAACAAGCCACCCTGAATCAGCTAGAAGAAGGCGCCTTATAGAGAGTTCAGCTACAAAGAAACCATCATGTAGAGAGTTCAGCTGCAAACCAATGACAACTCAGCTACAAACAAACATGCCCTGTAAAAAGATCAGCTAGAAGAAGTTACCTTGTAGAGAGTTCAGCTACAAAGAAATCACCATGTAGAGAGTTAAGCTGCAAACAAATCACCCAGTAGAAAGTTCAGCTATGAACAGATCACCCTGTTGAGAGTTCAGTTAGGAACAAGTAATCCTGTAGAGAGATCAGCTAGAAGTATCACCTTGTAGAAATTTCAGCTACAAACAAATCACCTGTAGAGAGTTCAGCTACAAACAAATCACCCCGCAGAGAGATCAGCTAGAAGAAGTCACCTTGTAGAGAGTTCAGCTATAAAGAAACCACCATGTAGAGAGTTCAGCTGCAAACAAATCCCCTGTAGAGAGTTCAGCTAGAAACAAGTCACCGTGTAGAGAGATCAGCTGGAAACAAGTCATGCTGTAGAGAGTTCAGCTAGAAGAAGTCACCTTTTAGAGAGTTCAGCTACAAAGCAACCACCATGTAGAGAGTTCAGCTGCAAAAAAAATCAATCACTCTGTAGAGAGTTTAGCTAGAAGAAGTCACCTTGTAGAGAGTTCAGCTGCAAATAAATCACCCTGTAGAGAATTCAGCTACAAACAATTCACCCTGTAGAAAGATCAGCTAGAAGAAGTTATCTTGTAGAGAGTTCAGCTACAAAGAAACCATCATGTAGAGAGTTCAGCTACAATTAAAGAAACCACCATGTAGAGAGTTCAGCTGCAAACAAATCACCTGTAGAGAGTTCATCTAGAAACAAGTCACCCTGCAGAGAGATCATCTAGAAGAAGTCACCATGTATAGAGTTCAGCTACAAAGAAACCGCCATGTAGAGAGTTCAGCTGCAAACAAATCAGCCTGTACAGAGTTCAGATACAAACAAATCACAGATCAGCTGGAAACAAGTCACACTGTAGAGAGATCAGGTAGTAGTATAAGTTACCTTGTAGAGAGTTCAGCTACAAAGAAACCACCATGTAGGGAGTTTAGCTGCAAACAAATCACCCAGTAGAAAGTTCAGCTATGAACAGATCACCCTGTTGAGAGTTCAGTTAGAAACAAGTCATCCTGTAGAGAGATCACCTATAAGTATCACCTTGTAGAGAGTTCAGCTACAAACAAATCACCTGTAGAGAGTTCAGCTACAAACAAATCACCCTGTAGAGAGATCAGATAGAAGAAGTCACCTTGTAGAGAGTTCAGCTATAAAGAAACCACCATGTAGAGAATTCAGCTGCAAACAAACACCCTGTAGAGAACTCATGCAGCTACAAACAAATCGCCCTGTAGATAGATCAGCTAGAAGAAGTTACCTTGTAGGGAGTTCAGCTACAAACAAATCACCCTGTAGAGAGTTCAGCTACAAAGAAATCATCATGTAGAGAGTTCAGCTGCAAACAAATCATCCTGTAGAGAGTTCAGCTATGAAAAGATCACACTGTAGAGAGTTCAGCTAGAAGAAGTCACCTTTTAGAGAGTTCAGCTACAAAGCAACCACCATGTAGAGAGTTCAGCTGCAACACATCACCCTGTAGAGAATTCAGCTACAAACAAATCGTCCTGTACAGAGACCAGCTAGAAACAAGTCACCCTGTAGACAGATCAGCTAGAAGAAGTTACCTTGTAGAGAGTTCAGCTGCAAACAAATCACCCTGTAGAGAATTCAACTACAAACAGATAAACCTGCAGAGAGTTCAGCTAGAGTCAAGTCACCCTGTAGAGAGAATCCTGTAAAGGTTCATCTACATACAAGCAGATCACCCTGTAGAGATTTCAGCTACATTTCAAGTCACCCAGTAGAGAGATCAGCTGCAAATTATCCTGTGGGGATTAATTGACATGTAATAAATATATGCTCTCTTTTTATATTATGAACTCTTGATATATGCATTATATATATATTTTGTACATTTACTGATAAAATCAGAATGAGTTAAAGTGTTTATAAAATCTGCTTCATCTTTTTCTTTTTCCTGTGGTAAAGAAATATATATAGGTAAAAAGCCCCAAAGCTGGCCATAGGCTGGCTTTGGGGTATACAAATACAAAAAGAAGTGAAATCTAATAATAATTCACCTGAATTGTTGTTATTAAAATTTTTACCATTAACCTACCATCACAGCCATTTCTTGGCCGCCACCTTGGATTTCACATCTTTCTTCACCATAGCCTTTTCAAGGGCCGCACTCCTTTTTTACAGCTTGGCTGTTTTTGATTAGATTAGGGTATCTCGATCTCGCACTTGCTACACCAAGTTGGATTTCGTGTTATAACTCCGTAGCTTTAAGTCTGATTCTTCTACACCATTGAAGAGCCTTTCTAAGATGATTACTCCATCTGTACAGCGATTTTCAAAGCATTACCCCAAGAGGTTTATCTGGTAGGTGTGGCAAGCAGACGTTTTTTATTAGCTAATCTCGATTGCGTAATTGTTACACACTGTTGGTTTTTTCGTTGTATCTTCCTGGTTTTTCTTTCAAACCACCAAAGGTTTGAGGTTCAATAGTTAACCTATTCATCCACTGATTTTCAGCTTCTTCTCATACGCGGTTTACCCTGTAGGCGTGACAACATATTGGTGTTATTTTTCATGAATAATCGCTCATAACTCTTTGCCTGTTTATCGTATTCCAGCCAAAGTTAGTACCGAGATGCGCCTTTATACCCCCTTTCTGTGTGCCAAATTTCAAGGAAATCTGATATGGCGTTCGCGTTTTATAGCAGTTTTTGTAAGTGTGCGAAAAGAGGAAGAAAAATAAGAAGAAAAAAAAACGAAGAAACTAAGCCAATTGTTGAAGTCGCATATCTCAGGAACTCGTGAAGCGATTTCGCTCAAATTTGGAATGTAGGGTGCTGAAGTTGAAGTGCGTGACCACAGCAAAAATCGTCTTGTTTGATCAAGGCAGCACAGAGCTAAGGAGGTGCGAAAATTGCATTTTCTTTCTTCCTGTCAATATACTCACGGGTGTTGCGCGCCGGCTTCTTAGGCCGCACGACACACTACCGTGTGTCTTGATATTATGAACTCTTGATGGGGTAAATAAATGATTATCTATGTCATAACTGCCTTTGAGAATTTGGTACAAATAGATCAAATCACCCCTTTCGTCTACAGTGTTGTAAAGATGGTGTCTTAATCTGTTGTAATATGATAAATGTCTTATAAATGGAATCGCTTTATGCTGTATCCTTTCAAGTTTTTGATTGTCAAGTGTGTAAGAGGGTCCCCATATGACAATGTTATATTCAACAATTGGGCGAACAAGTGTTTTATATAGTTTTACCATGACATCAGTCTTACACTCAAATGATTTACACATAAGACCTAGAATGCGGTAGGCCTTTTTAACTACCGTGTCTGTGTGAATATGAAATTTTAATTTTGAGTTAATTTGTATGCCAAGATCTCAAATGTTATTCAATGGCTACAGCTGGATTCCTGCTATAGTATGATTGCCAGTGTATGGAGCATTGCCAATATGTAAGACCTTGCATTTTAAAAATAATAACCAATGTTTTGACCAGTCAAGCAAGATATTTATGTCGTTTTGCAGTACAAGGCAGTCTTCAGAAGAACAGATAGTATGATAGAGCTTTATATCATCTACAAACATCGGTAACTGACTGGAGACAAGTGACGGCAGTTCATTAACATAATAGAGAAAACAATAAAGTATGGAGCCTTGCGGGACACCGCTGGAAACCTGTACCCAAGATGACAAGGCGCAATACCTCTCTGACAATAACTTGCTCTCGCCTAAGCAGCATGGGTTTGTTCCTAGAAGGTCATGTTGCACTCAACTATACTACATGCTTTAAATGATTGGACCTTATCACTCGATGAATGTCTCGATCTCTACAGATGTAGTTTATTTTGATTTCTCAAAAGCATTGACAGCATCCCACATACCAGACTTTTATTGAAACTTCAAGCATATGGAATTAATGGTCAACTTTTGAGCTGGTTTAAAAGTTTTCTTACAGGTCGACATCAATGTGTTAAAATTAATTGTGTATCCTTTATAATGGATTCAAATATTTTAATGACATTAGACAAATGGGATTATAATTATTTACTTTAATCTTGTTACCCTTCTTGTATGTAACCAATTTTCCAATCATCTGGCAGTACACTACTTTATAAGGATTTGTTAAAAAGGATAGACTGAGGGACACATAACTGATCTGCACACTATTTGAAAACCTCTGCTGGCCATCTATCTGGTCCAGGTGCCTTACCAGTGTTAAGAGAAGTTATACACAATGGATAGATTTATGGTAATACTGGATAATCAGTGAGACGTGATCACTTTTGTCTATGTTAAAGGTTGGTGCTGTATTTGGGTCCTCATTTTTAAAAATGCTGGAAAAGAACTTTTAAAGTACATTGGATCAAGAGTTCATGTCTAAATATATATATTATGAACTCTTGATTGGATTTATCTATATCTGAGGTATAAAGTTTGCCATCAATTCCTTCAATATTCCCTATAGCTGGTCGTGTCTTCATTCTATTTCTTACATAATTCCAAAATGCTCCTTAACATTGTTAGTGTTAGCAATCTGTCTCTCAAACTGTTTACGCAAGTTGTGTGTAAGAGTACGCAAGGCATTACGAGCTTGAGTATAAGCAACATGATCAGCAGTATAATCATTGTGATCTGGAATATCTTATCCACAAACGGTTTCTTTTGTTCTTTAAAGCTTTTAATTAGCTTCTCGAGTAATGTAAAGGTTGTTCTTTTTTCATGGGACTGACATAGGAATGCATTCTTTTATATAGTTATCAAACACAGCTACCAGAAAAGTGACCCCAAGCACTATAACTTATGATTGAAACAAGCTATAAAGATGGGACTTTGCTCATTCTATGCACCATGAACTGGCAAATCAAGCAAGGTACTGTATAGTGCTTTCTCTGTACTCCTTTGTGTTGACAAAGAAGAATTCCATTCCAACTAAGAAATGACTACAGCATGTGGATGCTGCATCAAACATAGGTGCCTATAACTTACATATCCTTTGCTTTGCGAACACGAAACAAAAATTTTCTGCATGAACAGGCAAATCCATTGGTCTATAGGTTTTATCGATTTGAGCTTAATTTCAGTGTGTACGAGTGCGATTAAGGCGTGCGTAAATTTTTCATGTAGCACGCATATTTTTACCCAGTATATTTTGTTTTGCAAAATGGCCGATTTTTGCTCAGTGGGTCACAAATAATATGTGAAAATTTGGTCCATCTTTAGTTACAAAATCAGCTGTAACTTTGCACTGTGTAAATGTTTTAAAACACAATTTTCACTGATGGAAGACTCCTTTCCAGTGATCTCTAAATTATGGGATATCTACTTATTATTAGCCTACACCTGTTGACGTGCTAGAGAACTTAGAAAATCATCCAGCTGCAATCCATGCAGAGTGCAATCCAGAATCCAGTCCAGAGTGCAGTTCATGGTCCGTCCAGAGTTCAGTGTTTGCACCAACCCATGATAAGTACGCGGTAACATCACGTGCGATCACCTGCAACATCATATTTAGAATATACCGCAAGATATTTGCATATGATTATGATGAAATATGGGTAAAGGCAAAGCCTGTATACCTGATCAATGCACATTAGCACGTGGAGCTTGGCTTAGTTCGTGACTGCTCTCTTTGGCATTTGATTGTTTTTCCTCATGTCCAAGGTCACGGTTTTAACCTGAGGGGGAAGATCCCCACTGGATCCACCCATATGAACAGCAATCAACAAAACTTAATACCGTGACTGGTCTGATTAATGTGTTCAAACAATGCAAGGGAGATCCTTGGACCAGAAACAAGATATGTGACCGAAGTTTAGAAAATCAACTATAAGAGTGCATTTGATACCTAGGGGGGCATCTCCAAACTGATTTTGGTACACTTAACATCATAATGATGCTAACTTCAGACCCCCCTCCACCCTCCTTAATGTCACACTATGAAAACAACGCATTGGCACTGGAAGCCGCACAAAACATTATATTTTTTACCTAAGAACATAGTCTACAAGTAGTGACCTTGGACCATTTTTAATATTTGCATATTTCGAATATTTTACATTCTAGGTTTGTAAAAGAACTATTAGGAACATCAGATCTGAATACAGAACTTAAATATCTTATTTCTTTGTTACTTTATGGCACAAAACATCTTACTGTGTATGAGATTTTTTGTATGGGTTTTCCAATAGGAAATGGTACCACAACTTTTATGTGCTGAAACTTTTGTAAATTTAAAGATATGAGCTTGACCTTTTTACCACAGAATGATGAGGAAAAGTGCATTTAAAAATGCCATTATAAGCCACACCCACCAAAATAGTACTTCATCATTGTGTCATACATGTGTATGGTTATACAATATATTATTTTTCTTTATGCATTTTAACCTGCTACATTTCAACTTGGGGCATGCATACAGCATTAATTAATCATAGACTAGCTATATGCAAAGCTAGCTATTAAGGCAAATGATAGTATTATAGTGTTTAGGAACTGTGTTAAAAATAATGCATAGCCACAAACATACACTAATTTTGCAAATTGTGTAACAAAACTGAAGAACTGCAAAAGCAACCTTTAATCTTTTGTACGTGATCATACCAGGCACTAATGGGCGGGGCCTTGTTCACAGTAATCAAAACAATTCACTAGCTAGTTAAATGTTGAACCATTCCATAATAACCAACCAATATCTGCCAAGAACTATCATCTAAAAAACTCAGCATTTTGATACACTTACACTATCAGGAAAACAATATAGGTACAAATCAGTAGCTATCTTCACTTCTGGCATACTTCGTGAGGCCAAACTCAAGAATTATCAGCTATAAACAGCAAAATCATCCTCATTTTTGAAACCAGCATCCTTTTTTACCCTCAAGAAAAACGTAATCCGCTAATATAAGTGCAGAAAAAGTCATGAAATGCAACGGCGCCACTTCTACAGTACAAATTTCCGTACAAAATATTTTCTATTGAAAAGGTATGGTATGCTTAGGATATCTTCATAATAAATGGACGGAATTTTACGGGATAGGTTTTAAAGCACACGTAAAAGACTGCAGATTGCTAGTATAGCTGTAGATAACAAACGATGCAAGTTTCTAGAAGTACCAGTATTGTTTTGCATATGAGGTATAAATTGATAGGTCCGAGATCACCTCTACAAGCAGTATAGCTGCTTAATCACATCACTTTGTTTACACTATATAGCTAATTACTTTAATAAAAAGTAATAATGTCTTGGGCTGAACCCTCCTCCCCCTTAACGTCATTATGACGTTAAGCTAATCAGTTTGGAGATGCCCCTTAGCTAGCTATGTTTAGTGATAAAATAACAAACTTTAGCTATAGTGCAATCTACTGATTGTAAGCCATAATTATTCCAACTACCTTTAATTACAAGAAATATTTTGAAATTGTGCCTTGCTCTTATTAGCAACCCACCAAGCATGAAAATTCTTATTATTTCATGGCAATATGGGTAATTTTCCAACTTCAGTCACATAATATTGGTATCCAATGGTTACATTGCCAGATTGTCATGCATATGCTTTTAAAATCTAAACTATATTCACGTTATCACTACATAACCATAGATGGTATATTCAAACACTCCTTGGATAGTTATGTTGTACATATAGAAATTCAATGTAATTTTGGTTTGAGTAGCATGCATACTCTAATATAGCTATAATGTATAAACACTGCTTGGTTAAGGCTTTGTGTCATTACTTAATAAAATTCAATTTCTGTACCAAGTCGTGTAAGGATATGATTACATGCAAAGTGCACATGATGTTACAGCCACATCTGCACAGGTATTACAAAATCATGCAGGCTGGTGGAAAGAAAATTTTACAGCTGAAGATTTGATAAGGTATGTATATAGCTAGTATGTACATATTATTGGCGCAGTGTGTACCTTCACAATTTTGCTTTATAAAGTCTCTGGGAAATAACTACTAGCCTTTTACTGATTGTATGTAATGGGAATGTGTGTGTGTGTGTATGCAAATGTGTGTGTGTGCGCACGCGCACGCGTGTGTGTGTGTCATAGAAGGGTTGTCACATATGTATATGTATTTATTTAAGAAATTCCATAGCAGTAGCTTGTCATACACATGCACGTAAGAATCCTTTGAACTGAAGTAAGGCATTGACTCTGGTCATGAAAACAGTGTACCAAATTAATTATCTGGAATAGTAGCAATTATAATCCAATAGCCCCCCATGAAGTTAATGATGTGACAGGTCTGCATAAAGATCTATAGGCTATGTAAAAATATTTCATGTTATTGTCACCATTGTATGCACAGAACTATAGGAGTCATTCATTGATAGATATTTATGAAATTTATGGAAGTACTGTTCAAGCAGTAATCAATTGTTTAAACTCAGGATGTATGCCTATAGCTACATGTATAATATGTAAGGAATACTTTTATCACACATACACACACAGTGTTGGGCAAGTTACTTTATAAAAGTAGCTAATACATATTACTTGCAACTGAACTATTTAGTTACAGTTACATATTACTCATAAAATAAAGTAACTATAATAATATTACATATTATATTACTTTTTGTCCACAGCCTTAAGCTGTCACGTGTGAAACTACCACTTTATCACGTGACATGATTGCGTTGTTAGACAAGGTGCAAATCTTGGTTATAAGTAAGAAGGTGGTGAATAAGCTTCATTCAGTAGGCTTCGTTACTTCGTTGTGGCTAGGCGTTACTCAGAGGATAACTAACGAGATTAGTACCTTTGTTACTTGTAGTAATAATATTACGTAATATTAGACTCGTTACAGTAACTATATTATTTAGGTAACGCGTTACATTTGTAAGTCAAGTAACTTGAGTTACATTGCCTGTTTTTATAGCGTATTTCGTTATATTACTTAGTTACCACAAAAGTAATAATATTACGTAACGCGTTACTCCCAACACTGCATACACACACACACAGAGAAACTGTTGTACTATGTTTCTCAGGTGAAGGTGGGACACTGAAAGTTTTACCTGAACCTCCCCCAATATGTGAGACATGGAAAATTGGAATTTTCGTCCACATTTACTACCAGGGACCCATCAATGACATGATTGGATGGGTTGCTGCTATTTACAGCTGGATGGACATCACTGTGTGATTACCATTTTGGTGAACAATGAGGTAGAGTATACTCACACACATTGCACACTATTAGAAGTTGTCACTTTTCTCTACTATGCATGTCAGCTATAATATACTGACTGTTTCATTCACTTGTTAGGTAGCTAGGTGATGCATGGAAAATTTAGTGAATGCACAACACAGCTACAAATTCCAAGACATGCAAATGATAATATTACCTACCTAGTCACCACCCACATGTAACACTCTCAATGTTCAATCAATAAGTAGTTTATGATCTAAAGTATAATTTGTGCCGTATAATTTTGACGTGCAAAGGACATCTTTTGCTCAATATATAGGTCATGTTAATAGCACAATTCCATGGACATGCTTGGTTCCTAGGAAATGTTTGTAATGCAGGATTTTCTTTTTGTCTGTTCTTTTTGTAGAGTATCTCGATTTGTTTGGTTTACATTGAGGGGTGGGGGAGGAGAAAGGAAGTCATGCACCCCTGTGCTCCTCTCTGGATCTGTTGCTTTGGTTGAACATCAATATTAAGTAAAGCATTGTGAATGGCTCTAATTTGTAGTAAAGAGTTAAATTAAGAAGGGGATGCACTTGCTTGATAATGTACTGTATACTACTACATAATTCATTCTGCACACTTCACCGGATTCACCCCTGATCTTATAGCCACTGTTTCAACAACAGATCATTACAAAGATATTTCTTCATCAAAAATTTAATCTTTTTTCTTGTAGATAAATTCTTGGGTTTTGTTATGGTAGCTATCTTATGTGACAAAAGACATGTCACATATGACAGTAAAAAATGTCACATGTGCAGGTTACATAATTATGTACAGATTTCCTTGCTGAGGGAATTTGATTACTGTTCACCAACTCATTATTTGTTGGTATGTATTCATTATTTGTTGGTTTGTATTCATTATTTGTTGGCATCATTTGTTTGTTTGGATTCATTATTTGTTGGTTGGTATTCATTATTTGTTGGTTCGTATTCATTATTAAAGTTATTGGTTTGTATTCATTATTTGTTGGTTTGTATTCAGTATTTGTTGGTTTGTATTCATTATTTGTTGGTTGGTATTCATTTATAATTTACTGTAACAGTACATTTTTAGTCAACTACACCTTGTTGTCATGCACAACAGGTGCCTAAGAACGTCTAGGACTCTGACACTATACTGGGATGGATCCAAGCTATCAAGACACTTGTTGGAAGCCAATCATAAGTGAATGTGAGTTACAGGAAACTTATGCGCCTGTAGATAGTTATTTTGAATGTTTAAACATGTACATTTTAGAACTCTGGTAAAGCTTTTATTTTGATGCATAAAATTTAACCTGAAGACTCTTAAGAGAAAGACTCCATATTAAATTCAATGACATGAATGTTACTGTCAGCAACATAAAAAGGTGACAGTTGAGAGACAGTGTTCTTGTACAGTACTGTTACAGTAATTATGTCAATGCACTATGTCAGAAAAATATAGCCTAGAGCTGTCTAGCATATACATCATGATTAATTTTAAATGCTGTGTATATTGACATTTAACTAGTTTCATTGCACATATAGAATGTGCTAGTGGTTACTTAGTTATCCCATTGAAGTTAGAATTAAGTCGCTTCATGGTGCTGTGCTTGCAAATTCCAGTGCTGGTCTCTTATAGGACACCATTCTGTTTTGGCTTTTACAGTAGGTGAATAGTTGATGGTATGAAATTTACTTGGGTGTGTCAGCATATTTTTAAACAGCAGTTACAATGCATACAGTGGTATACAACAGTATATCAATCAGTCCTTATATAGTCCTGTTGTAACTTGAGAATTGTTGGAATGTATATTTTGTGAAAGCTGTTGCATCTAGATCATATACAACTACTCTGCACAGCATCATAATTCGTCAATTGCGTAAGTACTACTACATAATGTTTATACCAGAAAACAGAAGCTGATCACACAAATTAAGACACTTAGCAGTAAGTATTAATTTAAATAGGGTGTCCTGGCTTGGATTCTATTAGTATTAGTGTTTCAAATGTATTATATCATGACATGGCAACAATTATTGATGAATTTAGTAACCTAGCTCAAGAATTATTAATAGACGCATATAGCTGTCCAGCTGTGACAAAGCTCACTGCCTTACTTCATAGTAGCATATATTAGAGGGCATCCATATTAACTAACTAGTGCATCCTGCCATCCAAAATCTTGACAAGTAAATACTGTATACCTATAAATATGCATATACACATATGTTTTACATGCAACTACAGGAATTTTAAGTTCTTTAAGACATATTTAAAAACTGAAATAAAATGTAGTAGCTACAACAAGGGAGACACCTGCAGATATACTGCACTAGAAGACTTTTAATCCGTACTTCATTCTATATTAGCCATTTACTTTTTGTAACAGAATCATGACTGGTAAACCAGCGGATATAAATGCCACATCAAAAAAAGAATGGCAGTGGACATACTGGTCAGCGTCTGAGTGTATGTCCCCAACTATCAATTGCTGAAACGTGAAGTGGCAATTATGCTTCATTCTCAGATATCATATATCCAACCTGTTACAGAGCATTATAAATGAAGAACAGTATGAGTACCTCCTCAGCAATCAATCCAGTCACTGCAGGAACTGAATATGAATGACTCCCTGCAGCCACATGTAGGGAAGCCATTTTGTGCTAGCTATTGTCACCTTATGGTGCCAATGAAAGGAAATAGGACACAAAGGAAGACAAAGGTAAGTACGTGATTTATGCATTGTACTTAGCTACTGTGGTATGCCAAAACCAAAGACACCTGTTGGCATTTACCATAAGAATGAAAATATCAAGCCTGACTTCAGCAGTTAGCTGTTATGTCATTATGAAGTACATAGATTTTGAAGGCATCAGTCAGCCAGTCAGCAGAAAACTCCACTAGAATATTTTCAAAATTTGTAACAACCTACAGTATTGGAAGCATTTCGAGTCACACAAAAGGCACATAAATTAATGTTACATGCACACAGGCACATGCACACACATACATACTCTACATGTCATAAGTGTGTGCAAATTATCATGCATGTGGAAGTAATTTTACAAGTATATGTGACCAGATTTTACAAAACCAATCCAAATCACACAACGGAAAAATATTAGCACTACCATGTGGGTAGCTAGCTAGGCCTTATTGACAACCTGGCTTGACAAGCATCAGTAGTGCATGCACTGGTGGATGCCATGTAGATGTTTTCTGTGCTGATTCTGCTACATATCAGCCTCTATAGCACTGTAATCTCATATCTGGACTTCAGTTGTGATTTACCTGTATTTTGAGGTCTATCTTATTTGGTGGGAAACTCTGTAAGCAGCTACATTACGTACAGGGTAATAGGAATGATCTGAAAGGTAATAATATAAATTGATGCATTTCTTGTGTAAATTTCACATGTGTTCTCACTACCCTTGGCATATTACAATGGCTTGAGTTCTTTAAAACTGTTTAGCTACCTAAAATCTCTGATGTGGTATTTGAGTTGGTTTTCCAAAATCACTAGTCACATATCTTGCGGACATACTCTAGAAGTTGTCACATTGTTAAATCATTCATTAGCTATATCTGTACTTGTCACATTATCATCTCACTGCCATTCACAGTGATGCTACTTTTATCATGAATGTTGTGGTGAAAGCTTGGTATTGTCGCAGGTTGTAAGAGAATTCACTACCTACCCACTATTGGTTGCTTGGTCAAGATTACAATAGTTCCTATAATGATACTGTGCATAAAATTGTTCATTATTTTGAAGTTTTAGTAACATGCAAATTATTGCTTGTAATCACAGGGTTGTAATTTACTTGTAAACATCAGAAAGAATACTTTGCATAAAAATCATCATTATTTTCCTACCATCATTCACTTTCACAGTGAAAGGTATAGTGATTGGCATCAAAATTTGTGGGTGCTACTAAAAAAGCTAAGTAAGTAGGTTGTCACAGCATAACTCAAACATTGAAAATAGTACCAACTATACATATCATGTTAGGTGATTACCCAGGGTTTCAGAAACTATAATAACATTACTTAGTTTATTATGTCATTTTCCATCAAATGATTAGTGGGTGCTACAAGTAAAAAGCTAAGTAAGCAGGTTGTCACAGCATAACTCAAACATTGAAAATAGTACCAACTATACATATCATGTTAGGTAATTACCCAGGGTTTCAGAAACTATAATAACATTAATTAGTTTATTATGTCATTTTCCATCAAATGATTAGTGGGTGCTACAAGTAAAAAGCTAAGTAAGCAGGTTGTCACAGCATAACTCAAACATTGAAAATAGTACCAACTATACATATCATGTTAGGTAATTACCCAGGGTTTCAGAAACTATAATAACATTACTTAGTTTATTATGTCATTTTCCATCAAATGATTAGTGTCTGACAATTAAATATATAAATAGTGTACACTGCAAAAACATATAGATAGAGTTCAGTTATAATTGTGTACCAACACATATTCAGTGGAAACTCTGTTAACAAACTCCCTGAATAAGGATACAATAGAAAAACCTATATACATGTGCAAGGACAAACATTTTGCCTGACTCCATATTTACTGCTGAAAAACAAAAACTGTTGTACGTAATTATATTGGCCTAACATTCTAGGTCCTAAAGTGTCTGCATGTAATAGAGACAATTCCATTGTACTATTAATATACTATACACAAAATGCCACAATGATCAGCAGCCATATTAGTGGGACTCACTTTTTTCACCATCTTCATCACATGTCAACTGCAGTCATAGTGGGATCATTACTATCAAGGATCAGCTAATCTATAATATTCCTGATAGTTGAGGACTGCTTACCTTCTCATTATATATACCAGGAAACAGGGGCGTAGGCAGGATTTCCAAAAGGGGGGTTCTGCCCTAAGTATAGAATTTCGTAGGTGTGCACATGTAAACACGTGTACACGTGTAAACATGTGTATTCTTATAAATTCATTCGCAATAGCGAGTAGAGGTACTTCAATTCCTCTGCCTGAAGACCTGTAGCTACCCATTTCAGTGGATTTGTGTAAGTTAATTCAGTTCTAGTTAACCAGTATCACGATTTAAAAAACTTAACTCTGAAAAGGGGGTTCGTCCGAACCCTTTGAACCCCCCCTGGCTACACCCCTGGGAAATAGTTGAAGGAGTACTAGTGCATCAAAGACTACATTCGTCTTACAAAACCAGCTTCCTTAAGTACAGTAATTCCATTATTATATCAGTACAAATTGAGTGATTTTAAAGCCTTTAGTGTCATACAGAAACAGCATACCAGTATTAAATTATGAGTTTCTCATCCAACAATACCAGCACCAATGAAACTGACATCCATTAGTGACCAGGTGCAGTCATAAACCAGCATTTTGATTATGTAAGAATATTAGCTATTTAAATTTCTATTGTACCTTTTCCTTCACTTAGGTGTTGTTGAAAAGTTCCCCATTACCTTATGGCCAAAAGTGAGCACTTTCAGTACTTGTGGTACTAATGATAGTGTGTGTTAATATCTGTAAGAATGTAGCATGGTGGCTACATGTATACAGTACAGTGTACCTACAGCAAAATTACGAAGCTTTGGGTCTCACTTGTGAAAAGCTATATTGTTTTAACAGGTTATGCTGGTACACACCAACCGGCAGTTTAGAGTAATGCATGTGTACACCAACGAGATCATAATTATATTAAACTAATAAATTGTACATACAATACTGAGTAGGACGATGTATTCATAACTAGTATAGGCATCTGAAATACATGTGGAGCTGAAGGATTCACTTCACAAATAATTATTGAGAGTTAAAATCATTAGTAACACATGTTGTATTGCCATGCAGCTTCGTGTATAAAGACAGATAAAAAAAATTAACCATCTGTTACATTGCATTGTTCTGATGAAGATTAGGTTCTACTATAATATTATTACACCAGCACATACCAACACTGAAATTTAATAATTTATTCAATCACCATTCTATTTAATTAATATACCATGTATATCACTCTGAATCTGATTTATTGTGAAGAATCAAGGGCAATGTCTATTTATGATCTTTGTTTAATGCCACCATAATTCACTTCATTTGCTTGCACTTAGTATTCTAAGTTCCCGATTGTCCACCACTATTGAATGATTGTGAATGGTGTACATGCATGGGCTCCATCTGCTTCTGAGTAACAACATTTCTGTTTAGCATTCAACCATTCCAGCATGATGGTTGATAGTTAACCTGTTTATGCAGGATAGCTCAAATGGTATGAAGAAGAAGTGCACAAAGATGGTTTGGTGTTATACTGCTAAAATCAACTATGAACACCCTTATATACAAGTGGAACAAAAAAATAGGAATTTTCAATATGAGTAGGGATCAAACTAATAAAAAGTACTGAAACAAGAGAGATTATCTACCACCTGAAGTCATGCTAGTACACACGTAATCGCTACTTCTATCAGTTGCCAAGATTTAAGATATAATGGCACTGAAGTAGGGATTACGTGTGTACTAGCATGACTTCAGTTGGTAGATAATCTCTCTTGTTTCAGTACTTTTTATTACTTTGATCCCTACTCATATTGAAAATTCCTATTTTTTTGTTCCACTTGTTTGTGTACTTTTTACAAACATTGCATGAATCTTCTTTTATGTGCATGCAGTTTCTATTACACAGGACACTAAAGTTATTTTTCCAAGTCTTGATGGTAGTATTCCCTTTGCCTTTCCGCTGACTCAATGCGAGACTTTGCCAAATCTTTTTAAAATGATGTTTCGGTGGCTTCAGCTGATTTCTCACGCGACGTTGTTACAGTTTTGTAGTACTCATTAGCATGACACTGTGATCGGCATTCACTGCTGTACTTGTCCTTTCTCTCTGAGAGTATAGACTCTGTATGAGCTTCATAGTACGCCCTGTTATTCTCCTTCTTTCTACTCTTCCGTGCCGCTTCCTTCGAAGGCATTGCCACACCCAATATTGCCTCAGAGAAAACACACAAAGCAATAATAACCACAATACCCTTAGCTAATGCTATTTTGCTACGAATTATTTCTAATATCGCTCAAATACTTGAGGTAGATACGTTGTTTACAGCAAAGAAATGCGTTTACAAAAGCAAGCAATATTAAATTTGCCGGTTAACTTTGCCAGAAACAAAAGATATAAGTCGCTAAATATATTCACTTACACGTACAAAGTTTCCCGATTGTGAACAGCTCGCTCTTCCTACTCAAAATCAACTTCGAACTTTCAACCACGTGTATTCGAATATTTTACCGCAAAGATTATGATTACTCTATTTAGCGAGCACTCTTATTGAAACGGACGGCGCCGTACATTGAAGCCATTTGTGGAGTTATTAACACTACCTGTAGTGAATCCAGGACGATGGCGACATTAAAGAACGATGAAAGGTAAGACCCTAGCGCAAGGATTGTATTTCTATCGGTGTAGGAAAGGTTTAATATATAGGCAAAGCGAGCCGTTTTCATGCAAGAAGTAGGACTGTAGCTGTTGCCATCTTCCCGCTAGGCCTGGCTGAAGGCATCAGTTAGGGAGTCAGTCACTAGAAAATTCGATCAGATAGAATTTTTTTTAAAATTCGTAGAAACTCATAGGATGCATTTCGTGTCGTTTTGAAGGCGAAATTGTGCTTCACTTTTGTAATACAATACTGCTGAATCGCCGAGATGGTTTTGCAAGTCTGCTTTTGGTGCGTAATTTTTTGGCGGGAAATCGTGAACCTTGACGATCCCTACCATTAAGTACTACCGTACTTAATGATAACCATACAATACACAAAATTAGATGAGACATATAGCCTGTAGCCAATGCAGGGAACTTTAATAAATAAATATCAACCAGTAATTCTCTAAGTAGTAAGTAAACAATAACAATGTATTGGTGTATGGTCTACTTAAAATTTTGTAACTATAATTATAATAAAGGCTATATTGTATTTCAGTGACTGGTTTAGTTTAATGTATAATGAATTACATATTATTCATAGCTGCATTACAATTATTTTAGGATATTTTTTAGCTATGCAACAACACAGAGAGTGAATGCAGCATTCATCACTTTTCATAAAAGTTAGCTACTGTAAGTATATAATAGTTGTAGCAGTCTACATTCTAACTCATGTGTGCTGGCTAGTTGGCTAAATCAGCAATACATCTACTTAGATCTGCCCGTTTATGTGCATGACCCAAGGATACATGTGCCCAAGAATTCCACGTGCCTGCAGCCAACAATCCATGTACCCTTGAGAATGATGCCCATGCCTATTCATGAGAAACCCCATGACAATCCATGTGCATATGCCTAAGAATATAACAGAATATAGCTACCGCCACTGCAGTGGTATTCAAGTGAAAGTTAGTCCAACATGTAACAACAGTTAGCAAACTATTATTTTGAAGACTTAGATTTTTACATTTTATGGGTACCCCATGATAAATCTATCAAATCTCAATCTCTGCAAGTATTTTAGATAGCTATATTTTAATTTTATTTCATTTTAAATGCAGTAGCTATTCAGTGATATGTGAGCAAGCTGCCCACAGCCTGAGTACACATACAATAATTACAACAGTATGGTACTTGGCTACAATTATATTTATTAATTACAACTATCTAAAACTAACTACTAAATTTTAAGAGTAATTAGCACTATTAGTTTTAGTGATTTATAACAGATTTCTCTGAATATAATATGTATCAGTTTATAACTGTACTGTATCTCACTATAACTGTGATTGTAGCAAACTGTATCTGATTGTAACTTACTACTCTATGCTACAAGAATTTGTCAACAGGACTCCTGGTCGCTTTCCAAGTGCAATATACTTTTCCTTCATGCAGCTAACTTTCTTAGCTATGCCCACACTGCCCACCTCACATGATCATGTTTGTAGCTGCATGTTGTCCTACCCTTCAGTGGTGGATCTAGAAATTCTCAGAGAGGATTTCTGGTTTAGACATCATGGATGTTCTTATGTGTGGGGATTAGTGAAAGTCACTCGATAAGTGTAGCATGCTCCAACTAGAGGCATTCCCCCCACAGGAAAAATTAGTTGAATTTGGTTACACTTTTGATAAACACTTTATAAATTACTGCATGGTGTTATTTTATTATCAAACTCTAGCAGTGGCAACTGTAAAAGCTGACATCTAGAGGGCAAGCAAACTTACATGAATGCCCAGGAATTTTTAACATTTTAGCCTTATTTAGTGCTGAACTTGTTGAATAAAATAATATTGTAGGTGATCATGCATGTAAAAGGAAGCTCATTATTCAACACCAGTCTCTAGAAATGGCAGTTATGAATCTGCAAGACATATATAGCTATGCAATATGTGCATGGGGCACAACATAGTTCAGTAATATATGTGACCGGATTTTGGAAAATCAGTCTTAATGTCATAATTTAAAACCGGAATATTTATGTTTAAAATAACACATTGCTCTCAGCTTTGCAGTGATTAGACCAGTAGTAAGTATCCTGAATTACAAAAAATTCTGTGACATATTTTACTAGGTGCATAAGTGCTTTAGTGGTGACACATATCATTGTGGAATTCTATGTATTTTAACTGTGACATTATAGACTGATTTTCCAAAATCGGGTCACATATCTAGTAGTATGATATCATGCATTCAGAAAACTATGGAATGACTGAGTTTATAGGCATGCGTTCTCATAGGCCTACCAATAGAAATAAGTTTTGGAGAATATTAATAGTTACTATAGGGGTGGATCCAGACTTTCAAAACAAGTGTTTCACTCTGGTTGCCTATACGTAACTTCAATCTAACTGGCTATAGCTATCTCAGTAGTAACTAGCTACAAATTAACCACTCTCTAGCAATGTTTCACGGTTAACTTTTACCAGAAAATGCAAGTGAAGCCTTTAGAATCAGCTTTTAATCATTGAAAAAAGAGTAATAATCATGTGATCGGCAGTGGTGTGGTGGATTTTATTTTATTATTTATTGTACTGGGCAGTCAGCACAGCTGGTAAATGCCCAGGAAAAAAAAAGAAACAGCATACAGACAGAATTATATATACAATTAATTATTGATTAGGTATAGTTGTAAATTATTTGAAAAGGTGACATAGTCAGTTGTGTCTAGAATAGATGTGGGTAATTTGTTCCATTCTTTGATTGTTCTTGAAAAAAATTATTGTAAATATGATGTGGTTGATACAGGTGGGAGAATGAAATGATAAGGGTGATAGTGTTGTGTGTCTCTAAGACTTGTTACAGATAGGTAGTAAGTTGAAATTGACAGGGATATTTGGTGATGAAAAATCTTGTGAAATAGATGTTCCATTGAATTTGTAAGGTAGGCCAAGATAACTGATGCAACATTAAGGATACTGAACTAGTTCTACTATAATCACTTAAAACCCACCTAGCTGCTCTTCGCTGAATTGATTCTAATTTATCTCTATCGCTATTATAATATGGATCCCAAATAACAGAAGCGTAATTCATCTGGGGCTGTGATACCTTAACATGCAGTGAACAGTCACTTAAGTTATGTTTTATCAAGTTTAAAGTATTTAATGCTTTTTTAGCAATGTTTGATATATTATGCTGCGACCATGATAATATCTTGTCTAGCATGACTCCAAGATATGAGTGACTATCAGCTTGTTTGAGGATACAATGATTTAAAGTGTAATGATGATGAATCGGTAAATGAGATCTATTACATCGAATTTTAATGCTCCTCTTTACACTGCTGGTTTGCTTCAAGACTTCCTCAAAAGTTGTTGTACTGTGACATTTAACGGTACCTGTTAAGGCCAGTTCTTAAACCGTCATTCTTGTACATGTATCTTTTTACTTTCAGTGGTGTGCACTAATTTGATCATGTCACGTTGTCGATGTCTATGGTGAAGAAGAGACCCTACTCTGATGTCTCCCCTGACAAATCGGTGCTGATACTCAGTAAGTCACTTGATGTATGTGGCAAAAGTAAAAAGAAGTGCTCATCAACAAAGGCCGGTGAGTTCATTCAGTGGGATCTTTGTGGCATGTGGGCACGTGCCACTTGTGATCTCTAGAGAATAGTTCAAAGCCATTAAGTCTTTGTCCCCCTTAAGTAATTTTGTGTACTATTGTCAAGTTAACAACTGTGCTAGCTATATTAAGAACATTACAGTTGACTGGGTTCAATCCCTTGATGCATCACAAATAGAAACTTTAGTTTCAGATCTGATCAAAATGCATCTTACCACAGAATACTCTACTATTCAAAAAGCTGAGTCAAATTTATCTGTAAAGGCCGAAAATCTGTAAGCTCAGGAGTTGCGACTAAGTAGTCAAATTTGTAATACTTCAAAAGCCATTGAAAAAAGTATCCTGGAAAATCTATTGTTCAACCTGATGATTGCTAATGCAATATGGTAGACCAGTAGTGTATGGTGTCAAGGGATGTCCTCAGAACACCCGTAGAAGTGCTTGCCTTGTTAGTTAGAGACACAAATGAAGTGTCAAAAATATTTGTTCCATAGATGTCAGCATTAAATGAAGCCTGATTTTGGACAATTTTTCACTGGGCATTTTCAAACCCCAACAGACCTGGCCCAGGCCAATGCTAGTTAAGTTACATCATGAAATTGATGCTGCAACTACATGTGCCAATCAAAGTCAACTGTCACCTCCTATACTGATTAAATCTGATCTTTCTCCAGCTGAGCGAGCAATCGAATACATCTTACTGAAAGAAAATTATGGCTACTAATTCAGAAAGGTCACTTACACAAGCCAATCACGATCTATAGCCAGCATAGCTGTATTTATGTAAACAATCAACTGTACAGCAAAGTTGTTAACTCTCAATTCCAGTACTTGACATCTGTACAGCCCAGTCTGTCTGATGAACATACGTACATAGTATTGTCAACAAAATTAATGTGTTTCAGAATTATGTATATTCAGATATTATCGGTGTCACTGAGACTTGGCTGTCAGACAAAATCCTTGATGATGAATTACTACCCAGCGCTTACACAATAATTCGAAAAGACCGTGGGTCTCATGGTGGTGGTGTGATGTTTGCTATTAAATCTTGTAAATCTTTTCAAGTACTACCCATTCCTCCTAGTGTAGAAGTGCTTACTGTTAGTGTTGGACTTACTATTCCAACTGTCTATTGCTTAACATACATTCCTCCCAATGCATCAGCTGATTATCGGCAAGATATTCTGGACTACCTTGAATCTCTCAACATCATTTCCTGTTACCTTGTTTTACTAGGTGATTTTAATATCACTGGAACTCTCTATCTGGTCAGTCCCCCTTCTCAAAATTTTGTGATGTCACATTTGATCTTACTCTTTTTCAGCTAGTAGAAGAGCCTACATGCATTGCTGGCAATAGTCTTGATCTGGTTTTAACTAATGTCCCAGAGAACATTTCTGATTTAATTATCAACAGTGAATCTCCCCATCCAATTCCTTCAGATCACTTTATGATAACCTTTGACTTTTCCACTTCACCCAACGGTATCAACAATTCAGTCTCAAGTACAATCTTCAATTTTTCTAAAGGTAACTATGACAGACTTTGTGATTTTATTCATCATTCAGATTTTACATCCTACTATATGTCTGAAGACATCAAATTTGTGTGGTACTACTTAGGTAATCTTATTAGGAATTCCTTTAAGCAGTTTATTCCAATTGCTACAGTACAGGAAAATAATCAACCACCTTGGTTTAACTGACATCAGGCATCACTTTAAATGTCTCCAAACACTTAGACGTAGCCATCCTACTGATTACAATCAAAGTAGAAAAGTCTCAAGAACAACTCCAATCTAAAATAAGCAATGTTAAAAGTAGATATGAAAGTAAACTTGTTACTGAATTCACCAGTAACAAAAATTCCAAAATATGTTAGTACATCAGAAACCTTACCAAGACAATATCTCTTCCATCTACACTGTTCTAAGATTCTTCTACTATTAACTGTGATATTGAAAAATCAAATTTATTTAACAACACTACTTTTACTCAATGTTCATAGAAACTTCATGTAGCCCAGTTGCCAGTAGTGATTATCCTATGTTACTTTCCAGCATTATCATCACTGAAGAAGAAGTCTATGACTGTCTAGTCAATCTTGATACAACTAAGGCTGTGGGTCCAGATGGAATACCACTATCTAAATGTGCCTCAGTGCTTTACAGACCACTTTATTATTTGTTTTGCTTGTCTGTAAATGACTGTCAAGTATGGATATCTAACCAGTGAGTGGAAAATTCACAAGATAATTCCCATTTTTAAATCAGGTAACCGCACTCAGGTTAAGAACTATCGCCCAATTTCTTTACTTAGTAATATATCCGAGGTAAATAATTTACAACAAATTAATTAGTCACATTTCTAGTAGGATCAACCCAGCTCAGTTTGGGTTTTTACAGAATAGGTCAGCTACTCATCAGCTTTTATTATTTCTACTAAACATTTTTAATACCCTTCATCAGCTGGACATCATCTACTTAGACATTAGCAAGGCGTTTGATGCAGTTTTCCACTCGTATCTTCTTACCAAACTTCCATCTAACATTGAAGGTGAAGTCTGGTCCTGGTTCCATGTTTATATCACAAACAGATATCTGTAACTATAAAATTACAGTAATTCCTGTCTACTTCCAGTGGAATCAGGTGTACCACAAGGTAGTATCTTGGGTCCCCTATTGTTCATCATATACATAAATGACCTTCCCGATGCTGTTCTTTTCAGCAAAACTTTTCTGCTTGCAAATGACACTAAGTGTTTTAAACATATAAGAGAACAGAGTGATATGAACCTGTTACAAATCGATGTCAACTGTCTGTAAAACTGGAGCATAACTTCACACCTGTCATTTCATCCCTCCAAAAGATGTCATCTATCCTTCAACCTGAAATTCCAACCATCTTATACTATTGACACCTTTATTTCACACACACAAAGACCTTGGAGTAATAACCTTGAATGGAGTCCTCATCTGGATAGCATTCTTACTAAATCCTACAAGACCTTAGGTCTTATTTGAAGAACATTTCGTCAATCAATGATCACCACCAGTAAAAATTAAACTCTACATAGCACTTGTTAGATCTCAAATCATGTATTACTCTCCAGTTTGGTGCCCTATACTTACCTTATGAAAGATATTACCAGGTTTGAGCAACTACAACGTAGAGCCACCAAATATACATCCTGAATGAGTATACCGTATAGAGGGAAACTTAGGCAGGGGCGAATTTAGTGATTTGCTATAATACAAATTCGCCAAAGTTTAACTCACCAATTACTTGTAGCATCTGAAGCAAGCATCTTTAGAGCTATAGATTGAGCTTGAATTCACCAAAGTTTATTTTGCCAAATGCAATTTAGCTTGCTATTCGCCAAAGTTTACCCCCGCCAAATTTTCTCTCTATATAGCACATCCAACTACAAAACACGTCTAATAAAACTTCAACTTCTTCATTTATTGTATGTTCTAGAATTATTTGATTTATGTTTTTCATTACCAGCACCAAGAAGCCTACCTCAAGTTTTAACATCAACTCACATATCTCATTCTCTAACATTGCACCAAATCTAATGGACTAAAACTGAGCCAAAATCCATCTTTCAATAAAAAATAACGTCACTTCTACTTTAACCGAACATGTAGACTGTGGAACTCTCTACTAATCATCAACATAGACCTATCTACAGTAACCATCAAAAATCAAATTAAATCATTCTTCTGGAAATGTTTTATTGCTAACTTTAAACCGACCAAATCGACTACTTCTCTCCATGTAGTTCCGGTATCAATCACTTCTCCATTAACTCTTATCATATCTAGTCCTCCCGATCACAACTCGTAAACTTGTCACTTGCTATTTCTTAACTATTGTAAGCTAAGTAGTTGTGTTACTGTAACTTTTAAGTTAAGTAGTCATGATTTTACTTTAATTGTAATTTTTTGTTAAGTATAATTTGCAGGTTTTTTTTTTTTACATTTCAATACACAAAAGTTTTCTACACCAATATTTTCCTGATTTACAGTTGTTTATTTATTTTTTGTTAGAATTCACTTTATAATCACAACAAACCTCACAGAAAGCTGGATGCATATTCGATCCAAATTTGATGGTGGGAAACAAATAGCCAACTGCACAAAACGTTATATTTTTTTACCTGAAAATGTAGTCTACAAGTAGTGTCTTTGGACCATTTTTAATATTTGCATACTTTGAATATCTTACATTCTAGGTTTGTAAAAGAACTATTAGGAACATCAGATCTGAAAACGGAACTTAAATATCTTATTCCTTTGTCACTTTATGGCACAAAACGTCTTACTGTGTATGAGATTTTTTGTATGGGTTTTCCAATAGGAAAAATGGCTTTAATGTGCTGTAACTTTTGTAAATTTAAAGATATGAGCTTGACCATTTTACCACAGAATGATGAGAAAAAGGGAATTTTAAAATGCCATTATAAGCCACACTCGCCAAAATAGTACCTCATCATTGTGTCATACATGTGTATGGTTATACAATATATTATTTTTCTTTATGCATTTTAACCTGCTACATTTCAACTTGGGCCATGCATACAGCATTAATTAATCATAGACTAGCTATATGCAAAGCTAGCTATAAAGGCAAATGATATAGTGTTTAGGAACTGTGTTGAAAATAACACATAGCCACAAACATACACTAATTTACAAAACTGACCTAATGGGCGGGGCCTTGTTCACAGTAATTAAAACAATTCACTAGCTAGTTAAACGTTGAACCATTCCATAATAACCAACCAATATCTGCTAAAACCTGCCAAGAACTATCATCTAAAAATGTACTCAGCATTTTGATACACTTACACTATCACGAAAAAATATATAGGTACAAATCAGTAGCTACCTTCACTTCTGGCATACTTTGTGAGGCCAAACTCAGGAATTATCAGCTACTGTATAAACAGCAAAATCATCCTCATTTTTGAAACCAGCACCCCTTTTTTACCTCAAGAAAAACGTAATCTGTTAATATAAGTGTAGAAAAGGTCATGGACTGCAACAGTGCCACTTCTACGGTGCCACTTCTACAGTACCACTTCTACAGTACAAATTTCCGTACGAAATATTTTCTACTAAAAAGGTATGGTACGCTTTGGATATCTTCGTAATAAATGAACGGAATTTTACGGGATAAGTTTTAAAGCACACGTAAAAGACTGCAGATTGCTAGTACAGCTGTAGATAACAAACGGTGCAAGTTTCTAGAAGTACCAGTATTGTTTTGCATAGGAGGTGTAAAATTGATAGGTCCGAGGTCACTACAAGCAGTATAGCTGCTTACTTTGTTTACACTATATAACTAAGGCCACATAAAGTTAATTTTTAGTTTCTCATCCACCTGCCCACAAAAATTTGACGCGGGCGGGCGGGTATTTTAATTATTTAATTAAATTTTTTTATTTTTTAAAAAATATGAATGAACTGTTTTTACTTTGAAAAGTTACAAAGTGATGTAGTTTCCAACAGAAGATACTATTTGTCCAACACATATATCACTACTAACACGTATTAGTTCTTTTCTGTCCTTGCCAGCTTGGTATTTCACCGTTGCATTGGCGTACTGTTCCGACAGAGGTTGACTATCGTCGAGTTGTCCAGCAGAATAATGTGTATACAAATCAGCTAGAGTAGATGACTCCGGAAATGAATAACCATACCACGATTTTAAAACTTTCGTTGAACATTTGATTTCCACTAACACAAACGCCATTTTGAGTTTCTATAAAGCACGTGTAGTTTGTGGTTTTGGATCACGTGTGAGAGCAAAAAATGTTGATGCGGCTGTGAAAATATGATGCGGGCGGGGATGAGAAACTAAAAATTAACTTTATGTGGCCTAACTGTATGGGGTGCCATTTGTGCCAAAATAGTACAAAAACACCTTATTTATAAACTATAACCATACTTTATAAATCAATACACTACTTCATAAAGTATAGACATATACTTTATAAATCATACACATACTTTATAAATCATAGACATATACTTTATAAATCATACTTATACTTTACAAATCATGCATATACTTTACAAATCATGCATATACTTTACAAATCATGCATATACTTTATAAACTATACACGTAATTTGTAAACTATTAACATACTTTATAAACATGATTTATTAGGCATTTAGTATTTCCAAAAACACATGATATTATCGTTTGGTAATGATTGTCAATAATCGATACCTTTGTGCACGTGTAGAATAAACCCTCGCACGTGCAACCGAAAGCAGGATGGCGGATGTCGTACCGGGTTATCACAAGCTTTGGAACAAGCGTTTTTAACATTTGCTGGGGCAATAGCACAGAACCAAGTACAAAACGTACGGATCTAGCATACAACAGTGTAGCTTCCTCCGTAAGCATCCATGTGATGCCACCAGTTGTCTTGGCTCCGGCTCCTCAAAGCGAGACTTGAACATCTCAACAAGGTATCTAGCTACGTTATTGCCTGTGGTGTAGTATTGATGTTTAATTTCAACTCAAATAAACGAAGCATTGGCTGACTTTCAAGGTGGCTGGAACTCTGCGGTCAACTGAGGGTGACATGACTCCCATGCAACTGTACCTAGATGATTTACAGGCCACTGAGTGCAGTATCATGCCTCAAAAAGTAATCTGGATTAACAAGCAGACTACAAGATTGTTGGCATGGTTTTTAATCCAGAGGAGACGGACCTTGTAGAGATTGTTGGCATGGTTTTTTGTATGTCCTTTTAGCCACCAATACAACTGCACTGTAAGAAAAATGCAAACAGGTTGTTAATGAGCTTATTACCCTGGAACAGGTTGTACAGATTTTGAAAACAATTTTATGAGCAATGTAAATACTAGGACAACACTAATTTTACAAATCAACAGTAACACATGTCACCTATAATTGATATCGTATTATAGCTATGTTGTAACAATGTGTACAATTTTATATACTTAACACCTAATTTCTATTAAGAAATGTAACTTGTCTTAGAGTATTTCTGTTAAACTTCTCCATACCCCTGCGAGTTGAAAATGTTGAAAGCATTTTTCCAACAGTACAGTAAGTGTCATTAGCAACAGCCATGACATCATGAAATAGGATTCCCAGATCAACTGCTTCTTGTCTGCTTATGAAGCACGCTTTCAATAATTTCTCTACATCAAACGCCTTCTTTGAAAAATGTCGCAGGGCATCAGAATATACTTGTGATCTTCTGATATTGATCCTTTGAACATCCTCATTGTTTGAAAATTTTATTGCACGTAACTGATGTTGCTGAATCACATGCTTTATAACAGCACTATCAATAGGCCCTTCTCTGGTTCCCTGATAAGCATATCATTGTATCGGTAGCTATAGAGGTGGCAGCAGTGGTACTGGTGAAAAAGGTACAAATGGTAACATAGAGGTTGCATTGGTGTTGGAGATTGTGGTATTTGTGATGGGGATTGTGGTGTTGATGCAGAGTAAGTTTCCACAGGACTGTTCACTTCAATATCCCCTTGATCACCCTACATGAAGAATTAATTATGTAATCAGTCTGCAAATTAAATTATATATGTACACCTCTACCCCTCTTCAGTGGTGTAGTGAAGGTCAGCTTGTGCCCGTATATAAATAATATTGTACCCAACTGGCTAGAAAGGCGAGCCACCTGCTGTGGAGTCCATTAAAAGATGAGCTTTGTGATGGTATAGTTAATGATTTTGCACCAACACCTGTCACTTGCAGGTACAGAAATGAAAAATTGGGATCATTTTGCATTGTTCCTTGAAAAATTGACCAAATTTCGCATTCAACATCATTGTCCATCATCTCTGATGTGAGGTGTAGCTTATACCAATTAGACCATTGTTTGCCAAAATAAAAGCATAAAGAGGTAAAAGCATATTAATAATGTATTCAAGTTTGGTTCTGGCTAGTTGTAGACAGTACGTGCGTACTCCAAACTACTAATAATGTATGTTACTACTTAGGGCCATTGCAGAAAGACTTGAAAAGTAGTCAAATGTTTGTGTACAAGAACTCCACAATCAGCCATGCCAAAATGGTCCATATCTTCTATTGCAAACTGCGATGGCCCTTGCCCAAAGCTCATCGAAAATTATCTATTTGGATACTCTACTACATTTTTCATAAGAGAACAGCTTTAAAAATATTTTCAATTCCGAGTCAATATGTTAGCCACAAGGTCACATTCTTTGACTTTGAACCTAGTGCTATTAACTATTAACGCATTTAGGCCACACACTCCTTTTTTGTGGTTGCACCAATGTTATGGAACTCTACACCATTGGCAGTTTTGTCTCAGCTGACTGCAGGAAGTTTTACGTATAGGCTTAAGCATTTAGTTTGTAACTGTGTGGTCTTTTGTGTGATTGTTAAATATAGCTAGTTAGCGTAAGTAGTTTAATTTTGTTTTGTATTTGTGTCTAATAATAATTATATAATTGTACCTAATACTGTAGTTTCCTTTTTTCTTGGGCACATCATCTGTGCTGATTGCCCAGTAACAGGGATATACCGAGGGGGTTTCAGGAAGCCCCTTTGGATTTTACACAGTACTTGAAAAATAAAAGAAATTGAAACTTCAGGTTTCCGGAATGTGGAATCTATCATGGAACAGGACTTTTACATAGTTAAATAATAGTTTCTAACATGATGGCAACACCTGCAGCATTGTTCTGAATTATGATTTTGGTGAAAAGATTGAGATACTCTAATAAAGCAGTCAGATAATATAAACTACTCTAATGTAACAGTCACTTAGCTGTAGGGGGAACCCTTTTCAAAATTACTGCGTACACCCCTGCAGTAATCATAAACAGATAAACTGTATGTGTGTATGTATGTTCTGTGTTGGGGACCACCTTGTACAGGCTATCTAGCCTTTTGTGTTAGCTACCCTTCTTCAGAGAAATAGAGCAGGCTTCTTTTACCCCTACTACTGGGGAATGGGGAAAGAAGCCATAGTTTCCTATAGATGTTTGGCTGACCTACTGTTTCATTGAGATTCAACTGCATACAGCTGTACTCTGGCCTGCACACTGTCCTTTTCTCTGTTGCCCTCAACAACAGTGTGTATCAGTGGTAGTAGGTCCATCTTGCTACGATCTGCTAACATCTCTCCAGAGATGGGCCACTGTGATGAAAACAGGGACTACTGAGTCCAACCTTCTGTCTCTTAGTTGTCCAGCACATGCTGGGGATAGTGGCAAGGGCAGTCCATCTAGCCCGGAAATAACAATAAAAAACAATAATACTATAAGCCACACTTTACATTCCATTCACCCCAATTCGGGTTAGTTAATTAACTTGCCTCAAGCAGGCAACTCCGAAAGTAACACATGTAACAACTTGGTTAAATACCTTGTTGAAGAAGCAATAAGAGCCGGAGAGAAAGTGGTTGTCACGAGCAACTCAGCATGGCCGAGTGAGGTGGCTGACCTCAGAGCCGAGATCGACTGTTGGACCATGGATCCAGTCTGTGGTACACATTGCTGTGACGTAGTTGGTTCTGCGCTATATAGCCCCAGTGAATGGTAAAAACACTTGTTCCAAAACTTGTGTGACCTGGTAAGACCCGCTTTAAAAGCTGCACGTGCGAAGTACACGTGCGCAAAATTACTTTATCGATTACTGACAATCGTTACCAAATGATAATATCGTGTGTTCGTGATTGCTTATTGAAATGCTAAATACATAATAAATCATGTTTATAAAGTATGTTAATAATTTACAAATTACGTGTATGGTTTATAAAGTATATGTATGATTTATAAAATATATGCATGATTTGTAAAGTATAAGTATGATTTATAAAGTATATGTCTATGATTTATAAAGTATGTGTATGATTTATGAAGTATATGTCTATACTTTATAAAGTAGCGTATTGATTTATAAAGTATGGTTATAGTTTATAAATAAGGTGTTTTTGTACTATTTTGGCACAAATGGCACCCCATATAACTGCTTTAATAAAAATTAATAATGTCTTGGGCTGAACCCCCCTTAACGTCATTATGACATTAAGCTAATCAGTTTGGAGATGCCCTTTTAGCTAGCAGTGATGGGAGTAACGCGTTACATGATGGGAGTAACGCGTTACATGATGTCATTACTTTTGTGGTAACTAAGTAATATAATGACAACAACAGGTAATATAACTCAAGTTACTTTACTTACTAATGTAACGCAATATAGTTACTGTTACGAGTCTAATATTACATAATTACTACAAGTAACGAAGTTACTAATCTCGCTAGTAATCCACTGTATAACGCCTAACCACAACGAAGTAATGAAGCCTACTGAATGAAGCTTATTCACCAGCTTCTTACTTATAACCAAGATTTGCACATTGCCCAACAACGCAATCATGTCACGTGATTGGGTGGTGGTTTCACACGTGACAGCTTAAGGCTGTGGACACAAAGTAATATAATATGTAATATTATTATAGTTACTTTATTTTTTGGGTAATATGTAACTGTAACTAAATAGTTCTGTTGCAAGTAATATGTAATATGTAACTAGTATAAAAAGTAACTGTCCCAACACTATGTTTAGGGATAAAATAACAAACTTTAGCTATAGTGCAATCTACTGATTGTAAGCCATAATTATTCCAAATACCTATAATTACAAGAAATATTTTGAAATTGTGCTCTGCTCTTATTAGCAACCCACCAAGCATGAAAATAATATTGGTATCCAATGGTTACATTGCCAGATTGTCATGCATATGCTTATAAAATCTAAACTATATTCACGTTATCACTACATAACCATAGATGGTATATTCAAACACTCCTTGGATAGTTATGTTGTACATATAGAAATTCAATGTAATTTTGGTTTGAGTAACATACATACTCTAATATAGCTATAATGTATAAACACTGCTTGGTTAAGGCTTTGTGTCATTACTTAATAAAATTCAATTTCTGTTACCAAGTTGTGTAAGGATATGATTACATGCAAAGTGCACATGATGTTACAGTTACATCTGCACTGGTATTACAAAACCATGCATGCTGGTGGAAAGAAAATTTTACAGCTGAAAATTTGATACGGTATGTATATAGCTAGTATGTACATATTATTGGCACAGTGTGTACCTTCACAATTTTGCTTTATAAAGTCTCTGGGAAATAACTACTAGCCTTTTACTAATTGTATGTAATGGGAATGTGTGCATGCAAATGTGTGTGCGTGTGCGTGTGTGTGTGTGTGTGTGTGTGTGTGTGTGTGTGTGTGTGTGTGTGTGTCATGGAAGGGTTGTCACATATGTATATGTATTTATTTAAGAAATTCCATAGCAGTAGCTTGTCATACACATGCACGTAAGAATCCTTTGAACTGAAGTAAGGCATTGACTCTGGTCACGTATACAGTGCAGGGGCGGATCCAGAGTTTCGAAAGAGGGGGGACACCTTTCTGAAAAACAGTTGGAGACCAAAAAAACTTGCTGAAGACCAAAAAAAAAAAAAAAAAAAAAAAAAAAAGGTCACAACAATAATAGCTAGTTATCCTTACCAACTATATCACGTCTGTTATGTAAAATAAAATCCTATTTGTAGCTTCATAGGTAAGCTACACTGCCTCATGAACATTGTGACTGCTTTATTAGAGTAATTGACTGCTCTATTAGAGTATCTCGATCTTGAAGGGGGGGGGGGGCATTTGCCCCAAATGCCCCATCCTGGATCCGCCACTGCAGTGTACCAAATTAATTATCTGGAATAGTAGCAATTATAATCCAATAGCCACCCATGAAGTTAATGATGTGACAGGTCTGCATAAAGATCTATAGGCTATGTAAAAATATTTCATGTTATTGTCACCATTGTATGCACAGAACTATAGGAGTCATTCATTGATAGATATTTATAAAATTTATGAAAGTATTGTTCAAGCAGTAATCAATTGTTTAAACTAAGGATGTATGCCTATAGCTACATGTATAATATGTAAGGAATACTTTATCACACACACGCACACGCACACGCACACACACACACACGCACACCCACACACACACACACACACACACACACACACGCACGCACACACACACAAACAGGCTGTTGTATTTCTCAGGTGAAGGTGGGACACTGAAAGTTTTACCTGAACCTCCCCCAATATGTGAGACATGGAAAATTGGAACATTTACTACCAGGGACCCATCAATGACATGATTGGATGGGTTGCTGCTATTTACAGCTGGATGGACATCACTGTATGATTACTATTTTGGTGAACAATGAGGTAGAGTATACTCACACACATTGCACACTATTAGAAGTCATCACTTTTCTCTACTATGCACGTCAGCTATAATATACTGACTGTTTCATTCACTTGTTAGGTAGCTAGGTGATGCATGGAAAATTTAGCGAATGCACAACACAGTTACAAATTCTAAGACATGCAAATGATAATATTACCTACCTAGTCACCACCCACATGTAACACTCTCAATGTTCAATCAATAAGTAGTTTATGATCTAAAGTATAATTTGTGCCGTATAATTTTGACATGCAAAGGACATCCTTTGCTCAATATATAGGTCATGTTAATATCACAATTCCATGGACATGCTTGGTTCCTAGGAAATGTTTGTAATGCAGGATTTTCTTTTTTGTCTGTTCTTTTTGTAGAGTATCTCGATTTGTTTGATTCACATTGAGGGGTGGGGGGGAGAAAGAAGTCATGCACCCCTGTGCTCCTCTCTGGATCTTTTGCTTTGGTTGAACATCAATATTTAGTATGATAAAGCATTGTGAATGGCTCTAATCTGTAGTAAGGGTTAAATTAAGAAGGGGATGCACTTGCTTGATAATGTACTAATACATAATTTATTCTGCACACTTCACCGGATTCACCCCTGATCTTATAGCCACTGTTTCAACAACAAATCATTACAAAGATATTTCTTCATCAAAAATTTAATCTTTTCTTGTTGTCATGCACAACAGGTGCCTAAGAATGCCTAGGACTCTGGAAATATACGTACTGGGATGGATCCAAGCTATCAAGACACTTGTTGGAAGCCAATCATAAGTGAATGTGAGTTACAGGAAACTTATGCACCTGTAGATAGTCATTTTGAATGTTTAAACATGTACATTTTAGAACTCTGGTAAAACTTTTATTTTGATGCATAAAATTTAACCTGAAGACACTTAAGAGAAAGACTCCATATTAAATTCAATGACATGAATGTTACTGTCAGCAACATAAAAAGGTGACAGTTGAGAGACAGTGTTCTTGTACAGTACTGTTACAGTAATTATGTCAATGCACTGTCAGAAAAATATAGCCTAGAGCTGTCTAGCATATACATCATGATTAATTTTAAATGCTGTGTATATTGACATTTAACTAGTTTCATTACACATGAATGTGCTAGTGGTTACTTAGTTATCCCATTGAAGTTAGAATTAAGTCGATTCATGGTGCTGTGCTTGCAAATTCCAGTGCTGGTCTCTTATAGGACACCATTCTGTTTTGGCTTTTACAGTAGGTGAATAGTTGATGGTATGAAATTTACTTGGGTGTGTCAGCATATTTTTAAACAGCAGTTACAATGCATACAGTGGTATACAACAGTATATCACAATCAGTCCTTATATAGTCCTGTTGTAACTTGAGAATTGTTGGAATGTATATTTTGTGAAAGCTGTTGCATCTAGATCATATACAACTACTCTGCACAGCATCATAATTGGTCAATTGCGTAAGTACTACTACTGTACATAATGTTTATACCAGAAAACAGAAGCTGACCACACAAATTAAGACACTTAGCAGTAAGTATTAATTTAAATAGGGTGTTCTGGCTTGGATTCTATTAGTATTAGTGTTTCAAATGTATTATATCATGACATGGCAACCATTATTGATGAATTTAGTAACCTTAGCTCAAGAATTATTAATAGATGCATATAGCTGTCCAGCTGTGACAAAGCTCACTGCCTTACTACATAGTAGCATATATTAGAGGGCATCCATATTAACTAACTAGTGCATCCTGCCATCCAAAATCTTGACAAGTAAATACTGTATACCTATAAATATGCATATACACATATGTTTTACATGCAACTACAGGAATTTTAAGTTCTTTAAGATCATATTTTAAAAACTGAAATAAAATGTAGTAGCTACAACAAGGGAGACACCTGCAGATATACTGCACTAGAAGACTTTTAATCCGTACTTCATTCTATATTAGCCATTTACTTTTTGTAACAGAATCATGACTGGTAAACCAGCAAGTATAAATGCCACATCAAAAAAAAGAATGGCAGTGGACATACTGGTCAGCGTCTGAGTGTATGTCCCCAATTATCAATTGCTGAAAGGTGAAGTGGCAATTACGCTTCATTTTCAGATACCATATATCCAACCTGTTACAGAGCATTATAAATGAAGAACAGTATGAGAACCTCCTCAGCAGTCAATCCAGTCACTGCAGAAACTGAATATGAATGACTCCCTGCAGCCACGAAGCCATTTTGTGCTAGCTATTGTCACCTTATGGTGCCAGTGAAAGGAAATAAGACACAAAGGAAAACAAAGGTAAGTACATGATGTATGCATTGTATGTAGCTACTGTGGTATGCTAAAACTAAAGGCACCTGTTGGCATTTACCATAAGATTAAAAATATCAAGCCTGACTCCAGCAGTTAGCTGTTATGCCATTATTGAGTTACATAGGCCTGAAGGCATCAGTCAGCTAGTCAGCAGAAAACTCCACTAGAATATTTTCAAAATTCTGTATCAACCTACAATATTGGAACCATTTTGAGTCACACAAAAGGTACATAAATTAATGTTACATGCACACAGGCACATGCACACACATACACACTCTACATGTCATAAGTGTGTGCAAACTATCATGCATGTGGAAGTCATTTTAAACAAGTATATGTGACCAGATTTTACAAAACCAATCCAAATCACACAACAGGAAAAATATTAGCACTACCATGTGGGTAGCTAGCTAGGCCTTATTAACAACCTGGCTTGACAAGCATCAGTGGTGCATGCACTGGTGGATGCCATGTAGATGTTTTCTGTGCTGATTCTGCTACATATCAGCCTCTATAGCACTGTAATCTCATATCTGGACTTCAGTTGTGATCTACCTGTATTTTGAGGTCTATCTTATTTGGTGGGAAATTCTGTAAGCAGCTACATTACGTACAGGGTAATAGGAATGATCTGAAAGGTAATAAATTGATGCATTTCTTGTGTAAATTTCTTGTGTAAATTTCACATATGTTCTCACTACCCTTGGCATGTTACAATGGCTTGAGTTCTTTAAAACTGTTTAGCTACCTAAAATCTCTGATGTGGTATTTGAGTTGGTTTTCCAAAATCACTAGTCACATATCTTGCGGACATACTCTAGAAGTTGTCACATTGTTAAATCATTCATTAGCTATATCTGTACTTGTCACATTATCATCTCACTGCCATTCACAGTGATGCTACTTTTATCATGAATGTTGTGGTGAAAGCTTGGTATTGTCGCAGGTTGTAAGAGAATTCACTACCTACCCACTATTGGTTGCTTGGTCAAGATTACAATAGTTCCTATAATGATACTGTGCATAAAATTGTTCATTATTTTGAAGTTTTAGTAACATGCAAATTATTGCTTGTAATCACAGGGTTGTAATTTACTTGTAAACATCAGAAAGAATACTTTGCATAAAAATCATCATTATTTTCCTACCATCATTCACTTTCACAGTGAAAGGTATAGTGATTGGCATCAAAATTTGTGGGTGCTACTAAAAAAGCTAAGTAAGTAGGTTGTCACAGCATAACTCAAACATTGAAAATAGTACCAACTATACATATCATGTTAGGTGATTACCCAGGGTTTCAGAAACTATAATAACATTACTTAGTTTATTATGTCATTTTCCATCAAATGATTAGTGGGTGCTACAAGTAAATAGCTAAGTAAGCAGGTTGTCACAGCATAACTCAAACATTGAAAATAGTACCAACTATACATATCATGTTAGGTAATTACCCAGGGTTTCAGAAACTATAATAACATTACTTAGTTTATTATGTCATTTTCCATCAAATGATTAGTGTCTGACAATTAAATATATAAATAGTGTACACTGCAAAAACATATAGATAGAGTTCAGTTATAATTGTGTACCAACACACATTCAGTGGAAACTCTGTTAACAAACTCCCTGAATAAGGATACAATAGAAAAACCTATATACATGTGCAAGGACAAACATTTTGCCTGACTCCATATTTACTGCTGAAAAACAAAAACTGTTGTACGTAATTATATTGGCCTAACATTCTAGGTCCTAAAGTGTCTGCATGTAATAGAGACAATTCCATTGTACTATTAATATACTATACACAAAATGCCACAATGATAAGCAGCCATATTAGTGGGACTCACTTTTTTCACCATCTTCATCACATGTCAACTGCAGTCATAGTGGGATCATTACTATCAAGGATCAGCTAATCTATAATATTCCTGATAGTTGAGGACTGCTTACCTTCTCATTATATATACCAGGAAACAGGGGCGTAGGCAGGATTTCCAAAAGGGGGGTTCTGCCCTAAGTATAGAATTTCGTAGGTGTGCACATGTAAACACGTGTACACGTGTAAACATGTGTATTCTTATAAATTCATTCGCAATAGCGAGTAGAGGTACTTCAATTCCTCTGCCTGAAGACCTGTAGCTACCCATTTCAGTGGATTTGTGTAAGTTAATTCAGTTCTAGTTAACCAGTATCACGATTTAAAAAACTTAACTCTGAAAAGGGGGTTCGTCCGAACCCTTTGAACCCCCCCTGGCTACACCCCTGGGAAATAGTTGAAGGAGTACTAGTGCATCAAAGACTACATTCGTCTTACAAAACCAGCTTCCTTAAGTACAGTAATTCCATTATTATATCAGTACAAATTGAGTGATTTTAAAGCCTTTAGTGTCATACAGAAACAGCATACCAGTATTAAATTATGAGTTTCTCATCCAACAATACCAGCACCAATGAAATTGACATCCATTAGTGACCAGGTGCAGTCATAAACCAGCATTTTGATTATGTAAGAATATTAGCTATTTAAATTTCTATTGTACCTTTTCCTTCACTTAGGTGTTGTTGAAAAGTTCCCCATTACTTTATGGCCAAAAGTGAGCACTTTCAGTACTTGTGGTACTAATGATAGTGTGTGTTAATATCTGTAAGAATGTAGCATGGTGGCTACATGTATACAGTACAGTGTACCTACAGCAAAATTACGAAGCTTTGGGTCTCACTTGTGAAAAGCTATATTGTTTTAACAGGTTAATATGCTGGTACACACCAACCGGCAGTTTAGAGTAATGCATGTGTACACCAACGAGATCATAATTATATTAAACTAATAAATTGTACATACAATACTGAGTAGGACAATGTATTCATAGCTAGTATAGGCATCTGAAATACATGTGGAGCTGAAGGATTCACTTCACAAATAATTATTGAAAGTTAAAATCATTAGTAACACATGTTGTATTGCCATGCAGCTTCGTGTATAAAGACAGATAAAAAAAACTAACCATCTGTTACATTGCATTGTTCTGATGAAGATTAGGTTCTACTATAATATTATTACATCAGCACATACCAACACTGAAATTTAATAATTTATTCAATCACCATTCTATTTAATTAATATACCATGTATATCACTCTGAATCTGATTTATTGTGAAGAATCAAGGGCAATGTCTATTTATGATCTTTGTTTAATGCCACCATAATTCACTTCATTTGCTTGCACTTAGTATTCTAAGTTCCCGATTGTCCACCACTATTAAATGATTGTGAATAGTGTACATGCATGGGCTCCATCTGCTTCTGAGTAACAACATTTCTGTTTAGCATTCAACCATTCCAGCATGATGGTTGATAGTTAACCTGTTTATGCAGGATAGCTCAAATGGTATGAAGAAGAAGTGCACAAAGATGGTTTGGTGTTATACTGCTAAAATCAACTATGAACACCCTTATATATAACCATACAATACACAAAATTAGATGAGACATATAGCCTGTAGCCAATGCAGGGAACTTTAATAAATAAATATCAACCAGTAATTCTCTAAGTAGTCAGTAAACAATAACAATGTATTGGTGTATGGTCTACTTAAAATTTTGTAACTATAATTATAATAAAGGCTATATTGTATTTCAGTGACTGGTTTAGTTTAATGTATAATGAATTACATATTATTCATAGCTGCATTACAATTATTTTAGGATATTTTTTAGCTATGCAACAACACAGAGAGTGAATGCAGCATTCATCACTTTTCATAAAAGTTAGCTACTGTAAGTATATAATAGTTGTAGCAGTCTACATTCTAACTCATGTGTGCTGGCTAGTTGGCTAAATCAGCAATACATCTACTTAGATCTGCCCGTTTATGTGCATGACCCAAGAATTCCACGTGCCTGCAGCCAACAATCCATGTACCCTTGAGAATGATGCCCATGCCTATTCATGAGAAACCCCATGACAATCCATGTGCATATGCCTAAGAATATAACAGAATATAGCTACCGCCACTGCAGTGGTATTCAAGTGAAAGTTAGTCCAACATGTAACAACAGTTAGCAAACTATTATTTTGAAGACTTAGATTTTTACATTTTATGGGTACCCCATGATAAATCTATCAAATCTCAATCTCTGCAAGTGTTTTAGATAGCTATATTTTAATTTTATTTCATTTTAAATGCAGTAGCTATTCAGTGATATGTGAGCAAGCTGCCCACAGCCTGAGTACACATACAATAATTACAACAGTATGGTACTTGGCTACAATTATATTTATTAATTACAACTATCTAAAACTAACTACTAAATTTTAAGAGTAATTAGCACTATTATTTTTAGTGATTTATAACAGATTTCTCTGAATATAATATGTATCAGTTTATAACTGTACTGTATCTCACTATAACTGTGATTGTAGCAAACTGTATCTGATTGTAACTTACTACTCTATGCTACAAGAATTTGTCAACAGGACTCCTGGTCGCTTTCCAAGTGCAATATACTTTTCCTTCATGCAGCTAACTTTCTTAGCTATGCCCACACTGCCCACCTCACATGATCATGTTTGTAGCTGCATGTTGTCCTACCCTTCAGTGGTGGATCTAGAAATTCTCAGAGAGGATTTCTGGTTTAGACATCATGGATGTTCTTATGTGTGGGGATTAGTGAAAGTCACTCAATAAGTGTAGCATGCTCCAACTAGAGGCATTCCCCCCACAGGAAAAATTAGTTGAATTTGGTTACACTTTTGATAAACACTTTATAAATTACTGCATGGTGTTATTTTATTATCAAACTCTAGCAGTGGCAACTGTAAAAGCTGACATCTAGAGGGCAAGCAAACTTACATGAATGCCTAACATTTTAGCCTTATTTAGTGCTGAACTTGTTGAATAAAATAATATTGTAGGTGATCATGCATGTAAAAGAAAGCTCATTATTCAACACCAGTCTCTATATAGAAATGGCAGTTATGAATCTGCAAGACATATATGTGACCGGATTTGCGAAAAGGTACCTTTTCCACACATTTGACATACCAGCAAACAAAATGATATAACACTTGACTACTTATACTGATTATCTTGCGCTTAGTCTCAAAATGTAGCCAGGTACTGTAGCTACATTCATTGAAAATTTCAAGCAATTATATGCCATAATCAAAAAGTTATGAAGCATTAAAGTTCACAAAATGGGTCAAATTTTGTGTGTGAAAAAGGTACCTTTTCGCAAATCCAGTCACATATAGCTATGCAATATGTGCATGGGGCACAACATAGTTCAGTAATACATGTATATGTGACCAGATTTTGGAAAATCAGTCTTAATGTCACATTTTACAACTGGAATATTTATGCTTAAAATAACATATTGCAAAGTTCTTCTCAGCTTTGCAGTGATTAGACCAGTAGTAAGTATCCTGAATTACAAAAAAATTCTGTGACATATTTTACTAGGTGCATAAGTGCTTTAGTGGTGACACATATCATTGTGGATTTCTATATATTTCAAATATGACATTAAAGACTGATTTTCCAAAATCGGGTCACATATCTAGTAGTATGATATCATGCGATCAGAAAACTCTGGAATAACTGAGCTTATAGGCATAGGTTCTCATAGGCCTACCAATAGAAATAAGTTTTGGAGAATATTTCAGAATAGTTACTATAGGGGTGGATCCAGACTTTCAAAAACAAGTGTTTCATTCTGGTTGCCTATACATAGCTTCAATTTAGCTAGCTATAGCTATCTCAGTAGTAACTAGCTACAAATTAATCACTCTCTAGCAATGTTTCACAGTTAACTTTTACCAGAAATGCAAGTGAAGCCTTTAGAATCAGCTTTTAATCATTAAAAAAGGTAATAATAGTAATAATCACATGATTGGCAGTGCTGTGGTGAATTTTATTTTATTATTTATTGTACTGGGCAGTCAGCACAGCTGGTAAATGTCCAGGAAAAAATGAAACAGCATACAGACAGAATTAATATACAGTTAATTATTGATTAGGTATAGTTGTAAATTATTTGAAAAGGTGTCATGGTCAGTTGTGTCTAGAATAGATGTGGGTAAGTTGCTCCATTCTTTGATTGTTTTCGAAAAAAAATATTGTAAATGTGATGTGGTTGATACAGGTGGGAGAATTAAATGATAAGGGTGATAGTGTCGTGTGTCTCTTAGACTTGTTACAGATAGGTAGTAAGTTGGAATTGACAGGGATATTTGATGATGAAAAATCTTTTGAAATAGTTGTAATCTTGAGATTTTCTGTCAAATTTGTAAGGTAGGCCAAGATAACTGATTAATGATACTGAACTAGTTCTACTATAATCACTTAAAACCCACCTAGCTGCTCTTTGCTGAATTGATTCTAATTTATCTCTATCGCTACTATAATATGGATCCCAAATAACTCCATCTGGGGTCGTGATGCCTTAGCATTCAGTGAACAGTCACTAAGTATTTGATGCTTTTAGCAATGTTTGATATATGCTGTGACCATGATAACATCTTGTCTAGCATGACTCCAAGATATGAGTGATTATCAGTTTGTTTGAGGATACAATGATTTAAAGTGTAATGATGATGAATTGGTAAATGAGATCTATTACATCGAATTTTAATGCTCCTCTTTATACTGCTGTTTTGCTTCAAGACTTCCTCAAAAGTTGTTGTACTGTTACATTTAACGGTACTTGTTAAGGCCAATTCTTAAACCGTCGTTCTCGTACATGTATTTTCTTACTTTCAGTGGTGTGTACTAATTTGATCATGTCACATCGTCGATATCTACGGTGAAAAAGAGACCCTACTCTGATTCTCCCCTGATAAATCGGTGCTGATACTCAGTAAGTCACTTGATGTATGTGGCAAAAGTTTATTCCAATTGTTACAGTACAGGAAAATAATCAACCACCTTGGTTTAACTGACATCAGGAATCACTTTAAATGTCTCTGAACACTTAGACGTAACCATCCTACTGATTACAATCGTACCAAAGTAGAAAAGTCTCAAGAACAACTCCAATCTAAAATAAGCAATGTTAAAAGTAGATATGAAAGTAAACTTGTTACTGAATTTGCCAGCAACAACAATTCCAAAGTCTGCAAGTACATCAGAAACCTTACCAAGACAATATCTCTTCCATCTACACTGTTCTAAGATTCTTCTACTATTAACTGTGATATTGAAAAATTAACAACACTACAGTAACTTTTACTCAAGTTTCATAAAAACTTCATGTAGCCTAGTTACCAGAAGTGATTATCCTACGTTACTTTCCAGCATTATCATTACTGAAGAAGAAGTCTATGACTGTCTAGTCAATCTTGATACAACTAAGGCAGTGAGTCCAGATGGAATATACCACCAATTGTACTATCTAAATGTGCCTCAGTGCTTTACAGACCACTTCATTATTTGTTTTGCTTGACTGTCAAGTATGGGTATCTACCCAGTGAGTGGAAAATTCACAAGATAATCCCCATTTTTAAATCAGGTAACCGCACTCAGGTTAAGAACTATCGCCCAATTTCTTTACTTAGTAATATATCCGAGGTAAATAATTTACAACAATTAATTAGTCATATTTCTAGTAGGATCAACCCAGCTCAGTTTGGGTTTTTACAGAATAGGTCAGCTACTCATCAGCTTTTATTATTTATACCAAACATTTTTAATACCCTTCATCAGCTGTACATCATCTACTTAGACATTAGCAAGGCGTTTGATGCAGTTTCCCACTCGTATCTTCTTACCAAACTTTCATCTAACATTGAAGGTGAAGTTTGGTCCTGGTTCCATGTTTATATCACAAACAGATATCTGTAACTATAAAATTATAGTAATTCCTGTCTGCGTCCAGTGGAATCAGGTGTACCACAAGGTAGTATCTTGGGTCCCCTATTGTTCATCATATACATGAATGACCTTCCCGATGCTGTTCTCTTCAGCAAAACCTTTCTGCTTGCAGATTACACTAAGTGCTTTAAACATATAAGAGAACAGAGTGATATGAACCTGTTACAAATCGATGTTAACTGTCTGTAAAACTGGAGCATAACTTCACACCTGTCATTTCCGAGTAATTGGTGAGTTAAACTTTAGCGAATTTGTATATAGCAAATTGCTAAATTCGCCCCTGCCAAAGTTCCCTCTATAAGGTATAGTCATTCAGGATGTATTTGGTGGCTCCACATTGTAGTTGTTCAAACCCGGTAATATCTTTCATAAGGTAAGTAAAGGGCACCAAACTGGAGAGCAATACATGATTTGAGATCTAACAAGTGCTATGTAGAGTTTAACTTTTACTGGTGGTGATCATTGATTGACGAAATATTCTTCAAATAAGACCTAAGGTCTTGTAGGATTTAGTAAGAATGCTATCCAGATGAGGACTCCATTCAAGGTTATTACTGATTATTACTCCAAGGTCTTTGTGTGTGTGGGAGTGTGGGAGTGTGTGTGTGTGTGTGGGAGTGTGTGTGTGTGTGTGTGGTCTTTGTGTGTGACTCCTTCATTTCCCACACACAAAGACCTTGGAGTAATAATCAGTAATAACCTTGAATGGAGTCCTCATCTGGATAGCATTCTTACTAAATCCTACAAGACCTTAGGTCTTATTCAAAGAACATTTTGTCAATCAATGATCACCACCAGTAAAAGTTAAACTCTACATAGCACTTGTTAGATCTCAAATCATGTATTACTCTCCAGTTTGGTGCTCTTTACTTACCTTATGAAAGATATTACCAGGTTTGAACAACTACAATGTAGAGCCACCAAATACATCCTGAATGACTATACCTTATAGAGGGAAACTTTGGCAGGGGCAAATTTAGCAATTTGCTATATACAAATTCGATAAAGTTTAACTCACCAATTACTCGTATCACCTGAGACTAGCATCTTTAGAGCTATAGGTTGAGCTTGAATTCACCAAAGTTTATTTTGCCAAATGCAATTTAGCTTGCTTTTCACCAAAGTTTACCCCCGCCAAATTTTCTCTCTATATGGTACATCCGACTACAAAACACGTCTAATAAAACTTCAACTTCTTCATTTATTGTATGTTCTGCAATTATTTGATTTATGTTTTTCATTACCAGCACCAAGAAGCCTACCTCAAGTTTTACACACATCTCATTCTCTAACAGTTGCACCAGATCTAATGGACTAAAACTGAGCCAAAACCATCTTTCAGTAACAAACAACGTCACTTCTACTTTAACCGAATATGTAGACTGTGGAACTTTCTACTAATCATCAGCATAGACCTATCTACAGTAACCATCAAAAATCAAATTAAATCATTCTTCTGGAAATGTTTTATTACTAACTTAAAACTGACCGAATTGACTACCTCTCTCCATGTAGTTCCGGTATCAACCACTTCTCCATGAACTCTTATCATATCTAGTCCTCCCCGATTATAACTCGTCAACTTGTCACTTGTTATTTCTTAACTATTGTAAGCTAAGTAGTTATGTTACTGTAACTTTTAAGTTAAGTAGTCATAATTTTACTTTAACTTTTAAGTTAAGTAGTCATAATTTTACTTTAATTGTAATTTTTTATTAAGAATAATTTCCACAGGATGCCAGTATTCCATCAATGTAATTTTTACATGATAAAGTTAGTTTATTCCATTGTACAACCTTGTGTCTGTCACTACTTTTTACACTGTAAAGTCTTTAAATGAATAAAACGATAATTATTTTAGAGGAGCTTTTATTGCATATAAAGGACCCCCTTCCTACCCCTTATAGTAGAAATTTCCAACTAAATTAAATAATTAACATTCCATGCATTCATTGGTATGACAAATATTGTGCTATTTTTCAGGGTCATTTTAGTGCAAACCCCACCCCAATTGGTGGTTCCTATCAAAAGATATAAGCAAAAGAAGTTGACAGTGTAATGATTTTTGTGTACAGTATTTTCAATGCTTTTTACATATATCGCATGGCACCAACACAATATTCAAAGTATCATAAATCTAGATAGGAAACTAATAATGACATGAAATTTTTACCACATAACTATTTTATGGAGAACAGCATATGAGCTAGGTAAAACCTCTCAAGAGTGACCACTTCTTTGTAGACTGACCACTCAGAATATTACATGGATAAAGCAAGTGATTCACAAATAAAACTGTGTGTATTATGTAATACTAAGTATACACCAGTACCTAATGCATTTTCAAGGATAACTAACTAGAAAAATCAGTAATATTATATAACATGGTAAGTAATGGCACAATTAACAAATACTTCGGAAACATGACAACCAGATAACAAAATATAAGACCAATATTATTAATAAAATAGATTTGTTTGGACACTGTTCAGCTTCATTTGTCACATTGTAAGCACTAAGGATAATTATTATTATATAACACTATGACATCACTATACTACAAAGAGAAATTATAAATAGTTTCTGACCAAAATTACAATCACTGAAGCTGCTATAAAATGGATCACAACAGCAGTAAATACACCAGAATATAACATTAGGTAAGGGTGAAGCCATGTAAGGTTGGTATTACAAACCAGTCTCCACTTTTGAAAAGATTATGCTCAACATTGAACCTTATATTGCAATTCCGCGCAAGACAACAAACTGCTCACCTTCAAACTATACTTGCATTGATGCAGAGGGATACCTTGAAGCCCAGGGGGATTGTAATGCTGAATTCTGAACAGTGTTAGATGGCGATTTACCTTAAAAAGGGCCATATTTTCGTCGTAATCCAACGTCAATCGTCCTCCAATCAAAAAACACACAGAAAAATCGAAATCAGCATATGTGACTGAATTTGACAAAACAAGGCTTCGACGCACAAAGCTTTGTTAGGAGATATGGCGATTTTAAGGAATCATTGTGTAATAACTTCCCAGTGCCTACAGCTGTGCAAACAAAATTTGCACCAATTGTTCATCTGTTCACTAGCTATCACTGAGTGGGTGTATACATTTCTGATACCCAAAATTTGCCCTGTTTTGCGCAGCTATTTTCGAGCAGGTAATAATATCACAGATGGTAGTAATAGTGTGGGAGGGTGGGGGTGGACGGTGGTCTTAATATATGGGTATAAAATGGAGTAAGAAGACGATTGGAATCCAGAGGCCAAGTTGGGGCTCTCCATGGCCCTCCATGGCCCTCAAATTACTCCAAATTGACTGAGAACACTATTGGCGAGCTCTCTGTGAAGTCCCAGCTCACTACACACCATTATCACAAAGCCATGGCCATTTAATGGTGCCAATCTCACACTCGTGGCTTTGACAGGGTCGGAAGAAAGCTGCTACAGAAACCAGACTTGTCAGTGCTGAAGGAAGTACAGTGTGAAATATGATAGTGTATTAGACCAGCAATCCATTTCTGGTAAAATCGTAAGTTTGATTTTGTGTGTGTGGAAGCCTTGTTATGTGAAATCTGGTCACATATACGGTTTGCCCAGGACCACTTTCTTCGTCCTCATCTGCCATAGATTCACGCGGAAACACTCGGAAACTTTGACTATCATCGGTACCGTATTCTTCCAATTAGAATTACGTACGCAATTATTTGTATGGGATTCCTATGGGGATTTTTATTTCTCAAACTTTGATTTGACATATTTCAATAAATACCGCATGTATTTTAATCCAGTAAAGTGCATTACGAAGTACGAAGCACTGACTACCACTAACTGGAACGGCACCTTGTGAAACATTTATTGAAGGTGTGTAATTTAAGTAGCAAAAATACGTGTGAAAAATTGGTTGGTTGGAAATCGCTACTTATAGGGATGCTAGGTTGGCATCAGATGATTAACTAGGTCGTTTGCTATTATTATAGGGAACATGAATTGCACACTTGGCTGCTGGTCTAAAAAACTACCCGTCTGCACCCGATCCATAAGCTGATTTCGGGCGCACGCCTTGTTTTCCGAGGGGGTTTCAGCTAAACATAGCAACTCTCTGTATCCGCCACTGGACCCTTGTATCCGCCACTGGACCCTTGTATCCGCCACTGGGCCCTTGGTTCTCATTTGCACACACTTCCGTCACTGACTGGCATTTTCACCTTAGCGCCATCCGCTACAAACTGTAGCAGGGTTATGACAATAGGGTATCACTCTTTTCACCCTATTTCATAACCCTACAGAACTTAGACAAAAAAAACGGTGAACCAAAAAGGCGAAAAAAAAGTGCAGTATTGAAGGGGGATCGAACCCAGGATCCCAGTGTGATGGTCCAGTGTGCTACCGATTATGCTACCGCTGCTAGCTCCCTTGATTCCCTTCTTTTGTATCTTATAAATGTGACTAACGAAATAAGCTGTATATAGTAAGAAGAACCTAACCCTAAAGGTGAAGAAGAAACCAAAGCTGAACTCTAACCCTAACCCTAACCCTAACCCTAACGCTAACACTACTAGACGCTTCCCCTAAAGTCTACTACTCGTGGCAACTACTGGACGCTTCCCCTAAAGTCTACTACTCGCGGCAACTACTGGACGCATCCCCTAAAGTCGACTACTCGCGGCAATTACTAGATGCGTGCCCTAAAGTCGAAGAGAGAGAGCAACAACTACAGTAGGAAGTCTGGATGCTTTTGAGCTTAATATTACGTAAGGGTTATGAAAGGTGGTGAAAAGAGTAAAACCCTATGACAATATAGTCGGCGTACCTGTCACAGCACCAAAAATGTCGTTGATAGAATTACAGTACGCCGAGGTTCCACTGACGATTGGCGGAATAGGGGAGGATTCAAGACTACTCACGAAGCAAGCCCTCGTGTTAATACCACAATCGAACCAGTTCTCATCACGTGTACAGACATGCGCACACAACATAATAGTGTTACATGCATAATAAGTGTGTGTGTGTGTTCTACAGTTCATCCTCCGGGGTGGCAGAAAGAGATCTGATCCACTCTTTAACTCGGTCTGTAGCTTTCCTTGCGGAAGCTCGTTGTGGGAGGCTGTGCTCAACCCTGGAATCATCTGGATCGGTTGTCTGCTCATCCCTGACATCATCTGGATCAGCAAAAGTGGGACTCTTCTCCACTCCAACTTTCTTCTCATCTGTTTCATTCAGTTCCATAGATACAACTTAGTGATTAGTCTGGTTTTAGTTCCATTTGTGGTCTGTATGGTAGCTGCTCGCACAAGACTGTCTTTACCAACAATCAAGTCTTCGACTACGGCCATTTTCCAGGTTGCTCGTGGGGTGTCATCATGGACAATGACCACATCATCCTTCTTCACACATCGCTGGTTGTTCCCTGATGCTTTATGGTACTCCCGTAGTGAAGTGAGATATTCATGACACCACCTCTTCTTAAAGTCACCAAGTATGACTGCCTGCACTCTAGCTCTCATGCGTATATGGCTTGCCTCTCTGTAAGTTGGGTCTACAAGTTCATCAATGTCTGTGTCCTGGTGTGGGAGGCATGTAATTCTACGTCCATGCACGAGATGTGAAGGTGTCAAGGGCTCTGGGTCGCCTAGATCAGATGAGACAAACATCAGTGGGCGGTCGTTGAGCATTGCCTCAATCTCCACAGTGATGGTCTCTAATGTTGGTAATGAGACGTGGCGTCTTCCCAGCACCTTCTTGATGGCAGTCTTGGTGAGCCGAATTAAGCGTTCCCAGAACCCCCCATACCAGGGGGCTCTCTTAGGTATAAATCTCCATGAAACTCCCTTCTTGCTTAGCTCCTCCTTGACTTCTGGAAATTGCATTAAGGAGTGTAACTCTTCTACTGCTGACAAGTAGGTTGAACCATTGTCAGAGATCATTATGCTTGGGTGGGATCACCACGCTGCAAACTTGCAAAATGCTAATAGGAAGGTTTGAGCTGACAGGTCCTGCACTATCTCCAGATGGATCACACAAGTGGTAGCACAAGTGAAGAGACACAGGTACACTTTCACCTCTTGCTTGCCTTGCTGTACATACAGGGCACCTGTGAAATCAACTCCTGTGAACGTGAATGGGTACACATCCTGTGTCCGTAATCAAGGTAGGGGAGGAGGATCTGGAGCAGCATAGGGTTTTCTGGATACCTTGAGACAGATAACACAATAGCGCAGAATTGATTTAATGTATTGTCGTGCAGTCGGGATCCAGAAACACTGTCGTAGAGCGGTCAATGTTGCTGTGGTACCTGAGTGACAAAGTCTGATGTGTATGTCCACAATAACCAACTTGGATAGTGAATGTCTTGGTGGTAGTAAATACGGGAACTTAGTCACCTCTGGAGCATTGTGAATGCGTCCACCGCAGCACAGCATGCCATCTGAGTCTAGGAAGAGTCGGAGTTGTCTAACAAGTAACACCCTGGGAGTTCTGGGTTGCTTCATTAACAGCTGTAGATTGTTGACTTCCTTCCAGTATACTGTGTGTTGTATATCCTTTACCCACTTGAGGTTCACCTTGTGAAGTTCGTCAGCAGTGATAGGGCCAAATTGTCGTTGCTGGGGCTGCACCTTGAGACTGTCTACAAAACGAACAACATACGCACTGACAGACAACAACTTGTTAAGTGAGCTGTATCGGTCGATGGAAATAACACAGTGTATGCCTAAATCTGGTGGTGTTCCATTGGAACAATTATGTTGCTACTGCTGCTGCCAAAACAAGTGGTGGTAAGGGTGGTGGCTGGAATGATGGCCACTGACTTGGGGTAGTGAGCCACTTGGGGCCATGTTGCCACAGGGACGAGGACAATAGAGATTCAGTGGTGGTACCCCTTGAAAGCAGGTCAGCTGGGTTATCAGCGGTAGGACAATAGTTCCAAGTGGCCTGTGGCAATAAAGTATTCATCTCAGTGATTCGGTTTCTTATGAATGTTGGAAGTGGCTTCTGGCTCTTGAGCTAGTGGAGCACTATCTGGCTATCAGACCACATAAAAACTGACGGGTTAAGGTCAGGGACCGCCTTCATCACAAAATATGTTAAACAAGTGGCCACCAATGCTGCCATGAGCTCTAGTCGTGGAATCGTGAGTGCCTTCAGAGGTGCTACATGGGTCTTTGCTGTAACAAATGACACTAAATTGCCTTCAGTGAGGAGCACTACAGCTCCATATGCATGTTAGCTTGCATCAGCAAAACAATGAACAACTGGGTGTGTCATACATGCATCAAAATAACACCGACTTACAGAAAATCGTGCTGTGTTCTTAAGGTCATTGGCAATATCTCTCCATTGAGCTTGCAAATCCTCATCTAAAGGCTCATCCCACGTGATCTTGCATTGCCACAGCTTCTATATTAATATCTTGGCTTGTACAACTACAGGTGCAACAAATCCCAGTGGGTCAAACATCTTTGACAGGTTTTGTAGAACTTCTCTCTTGGATACAAGATTGATCATGAGTAAGGATGGATGGTTTTGCAGCCAGATAAAGCTTGTCTGACTCGGGACTCCAGCAGAGTCCCAAAACATTGACTGACAGTGCATTCTCGGCTGTGTTGTCCTTGACGGCTGCAGTGGTGAGTTCAGTGCTGTTAGAGGACCAGCTACGCAAGTTGAGTCTTGCATCATCCATAATGGCTCTAGCTTGTCGGTAATAGTCCAGTGACACTTGCTCTGAATCACAGCCGGTTATAATGTTGTCCACGTAAAGGTTGGAAAGCAGATCATGTGAGACCATCGACTTGTACTGCTCAAGGTGATAATGCAATACAGCATTAAGCATGAATGGCGAGCTGGTGGCTCCGAAGGGTACAACCTTAAAACGGTACACACAGAACTCACTTGAAGGGTCTGTTGGATTGGACAAACAGAAAAATCGGGTGTAGTTCCTGTCATCAGGGTGTAGCCGTATGTGAAGGAAAGCCTTCTCGATGTCGACGATGGTTCTGATATTCCAGGGCTGAGAGAATCATTGTCTATTCACCCACCCATCATTGATTCTATTCAATTTACTGCTAAGGATGTGTTTGAAGAGTTAATTTCTTTACAGTGTGATAAGTCCTGTGGCCCAGATTTACTTCCTGCACGCTTACTGAAGTTAGGTGCAGAATTTCTTGCACCTTCTTTGGCACAACTATTCCAACTATCACTATCATCTGGGAAACTGCCATTAGACTGGGTTAGTGCCAATGTTGTTCCAGTTCATAAGAAAGGCGACAAACACGCTACAAGTAATTACCGTCCTATAAGCCTAACTTCCATTGTTATTAAAGTTATGGAGAGAATTATCCATCGCAAACTTGTTGCTGCTCTTGAACAACACAACCTTCTTAATGACTGTCAATTTGGTTTTCGCCACAAACGCTCTACTGTTTCTTTACTTTTGGAGGCAGTTAATGATTGGGCAACTTCTCTGGAACAGCGTAGTAGTACTCACTACATTTTCGTAGACCTAGCAAAGGCTTTTGATTCTGTTTCCCATCCTCGTTTACTGTTGAAGTTGGAATCTCTTGGAATCTCTGGTGATATTTTGATTTGGTTAAAGGCATTTTTAACAAGTCGACGCCAGCGTGTTGTAGTTAATGGGAGGTTTTCCTAATGGCTTCCGGTTACCTCAGGGGTGCCCCAGGGTTCAGTCTTAGGCCCTCTTCTTTTTTTACTTTTCATTAATGACATTTCCTCTGTTATATCTCACAGCAAAGTCAAACTATTTGCTGATGATGTCACGATCTACAAGGAAATCTCATCACCTGATGATGTTAAATTGTTGCAGTTTGATCTCTCAAGTATAGCTCAGTGGGCGAAAAAGTGGCTCTTGCGTCTCAATCCAATTAAATGTGATAGCATAGTGATTTCCAACAATCGTTCCCCAATTTTACCTTCATACCATCTAGATTCTTCTGTTATTCTACACCATCCTGTAATTCGATACCTAGGCATTATAGTTGACACAAAGCTGAACTGGAATGAACACTGTAAATATGTTTCAGCTAAAGCTACTAAAGCACTCAATTTTCTTCGCCACTGCCTGTTCAATGCTCCTTCATCCATTAAATCTACTGCTTACAAATGCATTGTCCGCCCCGTTATGGAATATGCCAGTCCAGTTTGGAATCCTCATACTGCTAAAAACATCAATACTCTGGAATCTGTTCAGCGTAGAGCTGCCCGTTGGGCTTCCAATAGTAGGTGGATTCCTTCATCTCACTGTTGGAGTAAGTCTTCTGACGAATGCATCCAAGCATTAAAGTGGCCTACCATTCAACAATGTCACAACTACTCTACTATTTGTTGCATTCATGATAGTCTCTACCACAGGAATTCCTTACCATTTAGTGAACATTTTCAGTTGTCCCAAGCTCCCACAAGGTGTCACCCTCTATCTCTCCGGCCTGTGACATCGTCTATCAAATCGTTTCGTTACTCTTTCTTTGTGAACAGCCCATTTCTGTGGAATACCATACCCCATACCATCCTGTGAATTAAACAGCCACCCTTGTTCCGTTTAGCCCTCCGTCGTTTTCTTTTTTGAATCTTCTGTATACTTAATGTTCTTGTTTTGTTAGTATTTATTTTTGTTCTTGTAGTAGTTTTGTTTTACAGGTGTATTTGCTTATGTCATTGTTTTTGTAATTTCTGGTGTGTATGTGCTTTTTGTGGGAAGTACGCCTACAGGCTTGTCCTTTTGTACAACCCGGTCTTTTGACAAAATTGATAATAACATAACATGTCTATGGATATTCCAAAGTAGTGTGATCTGAAACGGACAAGAACACGCCGAGGTTCCACTGACGATTGGCGGAATAGGGGAGGATTCAAGACTACTCACGAAGCAAGCCCTCGTGTTAATACCACAATCGAACCAGTTCTTATCGCGTGTACAGACATGCGCACACAACATAATAGTGTTACATACTACTGCCTCTCTATCAGTAACTGTTCCAATGCCACAGAACAGTTTGTCTTCTCAAAACTGTGATAACAGCTTTCAGAAATGGTACAAACTCTACAAAAGCTAATGTGTTATTCGATGAAGGCTCCCAGAGATCATTCATTACTGAAGAACTTGCTAGCACCTTAGCTGTACAGTCCTACTGCAAGGAAGACATCACAGTATCATCCTTTGGGGCACAGTGTCCGTTGAATCGTCAGGTAAATGTTGCTGTGGTAAATCTAGTTACTATGACCGGTCAATCCATACCACTAACTGTACTTGTAGTACCCCGGATTGCCACACCATTACAGAACACAGTGACATTTAATGTTGCCCATCTCCCACACCTTCAGAACCTCCCCCTAGCCCACCCACTGAGTGCAGATAAGGAGTTTGATGTTTCCCTCCTTGTGGGTGCGGACCACTATTGGGACATGTTGGTGATACTATTGTACGAGGTGATGGACCAACAGCAGTGGAATCCAAAGTAGGTTACCTACTCTCAGGACCAACTCCAACAACAACTGGTCAATTCCTAATCAGCACTAACAGTGTCATGATGCTGGCTCTTACACAACATGAGTTCAACCTAGAACATTTCTGGGACCTAGAATCTGTGGGAGTGACCCCTGTTGACGACAACTTGAGTGACAACGTGCTAGACCAGTACACATCATCTTGTGTTACTAAAGATCTGGACGGAGCATAAGTGGCTAGATTCCCTTAGAAACCAGACCATCCTGACCTACCAAGTAACTTTACCATAGCTAAACAGAGAACACGTCAACTAGTCAAGCGTCTGTCCAAAACCCCTGATCTGCTGAAAATCTATCACCAGATCATCAGTGAACAGGAAGCTAGGGGCTTTATCGAGCATGTTGATGATCAGTCCGGCCCACAACCAGGCGTCCATTACATCCCACATCATGGTGCAGAGAAAGATTCTACAACAACACCACTACGGATTGTCTTTGACTGCAGTTGCCATCAATCATCTCACAGTCCTTGTCTTAATGATTGTCTACTCATAGGCTCACCATGTGATAATGACTTATGTACTGTAATTCTACCAACGACATTTTTGGTGCTGTGACAGGTACGCCGACTATATTGTCATAACCCCGCTACATTTTTGGTGCTGTGGTCAATGGCGAAACTCAAGAGACTGGTTTCATCTAGACGAGGATTCAGAGCGCATCTCACAAGGCTATTGCAGAGTTTACCTGAGATTCTAATTGATGCACAGGAGCTTACTGATGATAACGTCGCAACCTTGAAGGATCTCCACGAGCAACTCCAGCGAAAACAAGAATTAATCTCCGGGTTAGATGCGAAGATACTGGAGGCAACAACAGACGAGGAGGAGATCGAAGCAGAGGTACTACAGAAATAAACTCTTCCATACCTACAGCCAAGTCGAAAATTACTCAACGCCTTAGGTCCACAATATCTACAACTACAGAAGTGCACACGTCGCGTGATCACACATCACCTCCATCTGCTGTGTTACCACAAGTAACTCGCTTCCCCAAACTAGAATTACCGCAGTTCAATGGCAACCCCCTAGTCTGGCAGACTGTTTGGGACTGTTTTGAGGCAGCAGTCCACAGTAACACTTCATTGACAGGCGTGCAAAAGCTCAGTTATCTTCGAGCACAGCTCCATGGTGATGCTTCCCGAGTTATTGCTAGTTTCCAGTTAACTAATGACAACTACGGACATTCCGTCACTCTGCTGAAGGACAGACTTGGACAGATGTACAAACCAGTTGAAGCACACATGCAAGCCTTTGTTGATTTGCCCAGCCCGAGTAACTCTCCAGTTTGCGACAATTCTATGACACCACTGAAGAGCACATTCACAGCTTAGCAACACTAGGTGAACCCGAGGATTCAATCCTTCTTGGAAAGCTGCCAGCCAAGACCAAGCAGAACTTGGTCAGAGCCCATGGCAACAAGAAATGGACCATCACAGAATTGCAAGCTGCTGTTCTCAACGAAATTCATATTCTGGAAATGGGATTATCAACAGAATAATGTACCTCCCTGATCCCACCAACTGCTTCATTTCTTACCAGTGCTAAGAAATCTATAATAGCAGGCAAGAGCAAACCACGATGTCCATTTTGTGCAGGTTGTCACTTTCCCTCCATGTGTGAATCAGTTCAGGATCCACGACAGCGGTGTGAGATTGTACATCAGAATAAACTCTGCTTCAATTGTTTAGGGCACCACAAGGTGTCTAAATGTAACTCAAGACATCGCTGCCATACCTGCCAATGAAAGCATCACACCAGCCTATAGCTATGTACTAAGGGACAGCACAGTGACAACACTTCTGAGACATCTGTCCACTCTACTAACACCGGACAGCCAGCCAACCTACTAGTATACATTGGTATACACTAGTATGCATGGATATACACTGGTATGCATGGATATACACTGGTATACATGGGTATACACTGGTATGCACCGGTATACAGCGGTATACACTGGTACACATGGGTATACACTGGTATACATGGGTATACAATGGTATACATGAGTATACAATGGTATACATGAGTATACACCGGTATACATGGGTATATTCCGGTATACATGGGTATACACCGGTATACAGGGGTACGAATCGATGGTGATCAAACATTGGTGGCTTACTCTAATAGGTAGGTCCCTATAGTAGTATGTCAGTGTATACCTGTTTATGTCAGTGTATACCCATGTATATACCTGTTTATACCTGTGTATACCCATGTATACCCATGCATGTATACCAGTATGAACTTTAATTTGGTCTAGTGTCCCCTGTCCACATCAATGCAGCACTGCAGTATATATATGCGTGTATACTTGTATACCCTGGATACATGGAAGTATTTAAGGGCACTTGGTCCTATATCATGCCACTACTGATAAAATCTATCAACAAGCGACTTGGTTGAATCACAACCGTTGGTCCGGTCTAAAGGGTCTAAACCGTCGATTGGGTATTATTATTATTTTATTATTTACCTATACTGTACAACCTCAGAAATGAAGAAAAATGTACATACAAATCACAAAAAAATAATTCAATACAATAAGTAAATTATAAATGACGTAATGGATCACGTTTTTCCGCTTTGCTTTTCAGACGTGTTGCAAAGATTTGGAAACCCTCAGTAGTGGAGTTGTACCGGATTACCAAAAAGTGGTGCAACCAATCAGAACGCTCCACGTTTAATCAGCGAATTTTTGTTCATGTTACGTCAAAAGAATTAATCAAATTCCCTAACAGTACTGAAAGAAACAAAAGAAGTTAACTAATAAAGAACAAAGAGAAGAAAGTGTTATTTCAGGGAGGGCTTTTCGCCTTGTTTGATACGTACAGTGTACGCGAAAAACCTCGGTTACGTTCTGATTTCCTAGGTAGGGAGACATGTGCACTCTATAAAAGTAGACCAATTCACTTTCGCCTGTGTGAAAGCAGACAGTTCAATATCTCTCCCACAATTTTGGGTGAGGCACTTCCGTTAAGACTATTTTCGTTACGTAATTACATTCAAATTAAATTCCTCCTGAACAACTCGGTGATATTAAGCGTACCAGACTCTTACTCTATGCGAATGGGTGGGCACCGCCAGACTAGTATAGCTAGTGTAGTAGTACTGATGATTCAAAAAAAAGCTAATCGACGGATAAGAACTAGTCCACTATTTAATGCAGTCACATCATCATCAATCCTTCACATGGATACCTATATGAACAGTTAGCTAGAATGGAACGACCTCCTCCACAAAGTATTGGCTCTAACTCTCTTGCAAAAACAGCAATTAGCTAATGGGAAGCTCCATAATTATTTTAATGTGCAATTGTGATGCGCTAGTTCCATTGTTGCCTTGGTTTTCCCTGTTGCAATCTGCCATCATGTGCATCAGGGGTTGTCATTCCTCACCTCCTAAAGGGTCACGTTCCAGCCTCAGTTGACCTAACACTGGAAGATGCCTTGCTAAGCGCCCTTTTTATTTCTCTCTTCTATATCCTTTGTCCTAGCTGTATAGGTTCTGTTGTTTTAGTTCTGTGGGTTTAGGTAGAGGTAAAACCTTTAATTCTAAATAGCTAAACCCTTTTTGTGCCATCAGGGCCGGTTCTTTCTACTCTTAAAGAAAAATAAACATTTATGTACTCTACCTAACCAAGTCGTAACACATGCACGATCCTCTGGGCATAATCAGCTGGATGATGAGTTCAGTATTCAAATTATAGATAATTCATTAGTATGCCAAAGCCAGATGATCGGGCCCAAATATTCTTTGGCATAACAAACTATATAGTGTAGTTTAAGCCAAAAATACTCACATTAGAAGTCCAAATGCGTACTAAATATACAATACCAAATGTGACCGGATCTGCAAAAACCTTACACAATCACGCATTTTTCGAATTCCAGTTTAAGGAAGCGGTTAGTGACTGCTTAATAGCTCTATTAGAGTAGTTCGATCTTCATAGCAAACAGTGTGTCAGTCTTGAGGTAGCTAGTAAAGTACAATAAACATACGCAGCTGCATGACTAAGGAGCTAAACAGCGTGCACTAAAGTTTGGCCATTCCGTCCCGTTCCGTTCCGTTCCATTCCATTCCTGATTCCCGTGCCGGTTATTATAACTTTCCCTAATTGATGGCTGCAATGCATAAAATTACTAGCTCACTGGATATTCTTCGTGACTGGGACCTTCGGATTTAATAGCGGAGTTTTTCAGGGCTGATGCACGTAATCCGAATAATGCTATCTGGGGGCATTTCCACATTAGGCATTGTAGCTATTATCGCTACAACATATATATGTATATGCATTAAAGTTTGCAAGCTTGGCATGCATACAATTGAGCAAAAAAATAATCAGTTTGCATTGCATAGCGGCGTGTCGAGAATTTTTAACGGAGAACGACTATCGCAAACCCCATACAAAAGTACGGGTAGCAAATGCGGCTCGAGCTATAACTCGCCACTAACACTACGAACTCGGCTCTTCCTTCCAGCTATTATTCTATACAGGGAGAGGAATCTATCGATCAGGAAGAAGTACTGATAAGTGGTCTATTATTTTAGATTCGCATTTTTTAAAACGTACATTTATCACAGTCGTTCACCGTTTTTTGTTTTAATTTTTTTTAAAGAAAGAAGAACCGGCCCTAGTTGGCACTCCCATCCACCACACTCTACTCTACACTAAGATGTTCTATTAAAATGGGTTTAGCCTATTCCTACACCTACAGAGCTACTGAAACAGAACCTACAGAACACGTCGTGACGTATTAAAACATGTTAAACTGTCACGTGTTTTTAGAATGTTTTCGGCAGTGCATATAGTCTATTGTATGCAATAGCATCCATGCACATGCACGCGACTTCGTTATATATAACTGAGTAAAAGTAGTGCAGACTCACACTTTGTGGTGTTAGCAGCGACGATGTTCCTGAAATGCAACATTCAGGAAAGACTGATCTTGACCTTGCTGCTATGCATGGTCACCGGTGTTTTCTCAAGTCATTTTCGTGGAGGCATTTTTATGGTTAGACCAAAACCTGGAGGAGGACCAAAAGAGGTAGCTAACTATATATATGTCAATGTTACAGTGTTTAAACATTGCATGTATTTTATTTTGAGAGTCTCTAACAGTCCCGAATTATAGCAATGCATACCGATGATAACAGTGCGCATGCGTTGACTTGCTATATTACAGTTTTCCGCGGTCTTGCGTTTTTTCAGAGCGTTATTCGCTAATGCGCGCGCAATGCGTAACGCTATAATAAATTATTATTGTTAATCGCAAAGCCCACCAGGGGTAACACACTAATGAGCATTACAATCACATATTATATTGGTTACAGTGTTCTTATTATTATTATTACTGAGCAGTCAGCCCTGCTGGTGTGCTCAGATTTGCCCAAATACATGTAACACAATTACAATAATGATTGTAGTCCGGTTCTAAAAATGTCAGCATCTGCAACTTCAATAAGATCTACTGGTAAAGAGTTCCAATCATTAATTGTTTTTGAAAATAACTATTTTGGTGTGCTGTGGTAGATACATGTGGTAAGATGTAGTGCAGTGGATGGTACTGTCTCGTGATGTTGGTAGGTAGTTTGGAGGAATTGTAAGTGATATCTGTTGGTAAAAACTTTGTGTAATGTTTGTAGTCAAGATAATTTGAGGCGAGTCTGGAGAGTTGGCCATGATAGCTGACTTAACATTGAGGTGACAGAACTAAGTCTACCATAATCATTCATTACCCAACGTGCTGCTCTTCGTTGTACTTTTTCTAGCTCTGCAATATCTCCAGTTTGGTGAGGGTCCCAGACGTCAGATGCATATTCTAGTTGTGGCCTGACCATTCTTAAATGTTGTAAGATCATTATTGTGTGGTTCCATTAAATAATTGTTCTAGGTAAAAGGGATACTTGTTGCTACAGATTGACTCTATATATTTAAAAATATAAAAGTAAATGAAAACAAGAAACAATGTTTCAAAGTACATGTGATGGAAGCACTTGCATGACCCTCAGATATTGCAAGGTCAAATGCTGATAGTCACTGGGCTGCCAAGATGAGACTCTTGATTGTGTTTGAGTGAGCTTGAAGGGATGTTGAGCACGAGTGTACGACACTGGAGTTCGTGTAGCAGTGATCAGGTATTACTAGTAAGTTCTTCACAATCTTGAAAAGTAAGGTGAGTCTAGCACGAATTGTTCTTCCGTTCAGGGGCGTAGCTAGCCAGACGGTGGTGGGGGGCAGGCATCCCCCACAAAACACTCGACATTGTTCATAATTGCACAAAAGGCTAATGACCCAATGACGGGCTAGCCAACATACGGTGTTGTATTATTATACAGCTTATGTAACTAGCTACATAACTACTTCATTACTGATTGCTACCATGCAGTTATCACTTATCAATGGAAATATTTTCGTCGAGCATCATCGCACGTGCCACAACTGTACTCCAACAAATTCGTCCACAATCCAGTAGAACTATATTGTGAACATTTTAGTACAAATACAATGTGTCAGTTACTTACGTCAGCCAGTCTGTGCTGCAGTCCTAGTACACTGGCATAGTATGACGAGCTCACTCACTTCAGCCGGCGAAATTCAAACGCCATGTATTGGCACGAAATCCCAACTCTATACCTTTCCTGTTAGCAGAATTTGTAAGCTTGTGACGGATTATCTGACTGACTGACAAAGTGAAAAAAAATAAACTGGCATGCCACTACACTGTACGAAGATCCAGTGTGATTAACTCGGGAAAATAAAGTTGGTCCATTTAACACTTCATCACCTCGTAGGTTTGTAGCATCATTGCATATCACTTGTCACTTCTGAGTTGCGACTCTTGCCAAGTCACTTTGAGCGGGTCATCCCTAATCTGTCTTGAGATTCAAAAAATGCACTATCACGTGAGTTGTGTAGGCTAAATATAGAATTGTGTCTAATATTTTCGTTCGCCTGAAAGCATAGTCTACACGGGGAAAACCCTGGGGATTGTGGCATACCTTATTTTTAGCGCATCGTTTTATTAATTGCTTGTAGCTAACGCGCAAGAAATCATCGTATTATTAT